>NW_027185340.1:5312500-5575000 GCF_022577435.1 Embiotoca jacksoni
CTTGTCTTTAATATGCACAAGAGTTGAAAGCATCAATGAGCCACCTTAAAGAGAAGAATTCAATCTAAAATTTATAAAAAGATATAAACAATCAGAGGCCAAAACGCTGTCTGTTGCTTTTCTCCTATTATTTTATTTAAAACAACTTTTCATTAGCAAGTAAAAATCTTGCAACAAACATAAGCTTGTATCCAATTCGGATACAAGGCAACGAAATTGTAAATCTTTAAAGTGGCTCGGTCTAGTCTGCTAGTTCATGACTGTACACCCTCTCTATAGTTTTTGTTCAGTAATAAACAGCTAGTCCCAAAAAACAAGCCTGGGCTGCTCGTATCAACCCCACCCATTATTCAAAACCCCAGTGTGACCCTGCCCCCGCTCTGACCCCCCCCTCTAAGTAGTTAGCAGCCAACCGGGAGCTCTTAAAAGTCTTCGAGACCAGGGCTGGGGGTCGGGAATAAGGTTTGACACCTTAAACCCGAAACCCGGCTCACCAACTGGGACACGGGACGGTACATTTCAAAACAGCCCCGTCACCACTACGAAGAGAGAGAGAAAAAAAACCGAAAAAAAAACAGCCTGTTCCAATTTATCAGCATATCATCACAATACATATGCAAGTCAAAATAAAAACAATAAAGAAATATTGCTTCAAAAATAAAGGGAAAAAAAACAAAAAACCTCCCCAGCCATCTTTGACAGTTATCGTCCATCCAATGACCGTCAGCTGCAGCAGCTTTGTACAGGCTTTACGTAAATATATTCATTAGACGGCAAGGAGAGATACACATCAAGGTTTTTTTTGTACAGTTAGTCAAATTGAGTGATGACATGTGACCTTTTCATTGAAAGTAGTTAAGAACTGTAAAGATCAGGACCTGTACTCCTCCTATAAGTCTAGTCTTCAGCGAGTATAGGTCCCTTTCTGCAGGCAGACATCGTTATGCCTCTCAGACGTGTGCATAAGACTGAAGAAAAGAAAACGTAAAAACAGACGTGAGGAAGCTCCACAGACTTAACCAGAAGAAACGTGAAACTAATATTTGTTTGAAGAGACAATTTAACAAAAAAAAATAATTAAAAAAAAATAACCTTAAGGTCAGATGAGCAATTCAGGACGATTTTTTTTTGTTTGTTTTTTAGTTAACCCCCCCTCCCCCCCTCTTCCGAGTTTCACATTACAGGGGAGTCCCGAGCAAACAGTTCGCTGGATTACAGGACGTGACTGAGCTCACGCTGCAGAAATGGATGTCCTGTGGGGGGGATGAACGCTACAGCTGACATGTTCCTCTTCTCTTAAGTCTCTGCGCCTTCAAAAAGGTGCTTCCTCCCCGTGACAGGTATTCACAGCCCCTAAAACAAAAACGTTGTCGCTCTGCTGACTCAGGAGCAGGCAGTTAGCAGGTCTAGTATGTCTCGAAAAAGAAAAAAGAATTATGGCATTTTCTTCACATTTTTGATGATTTTTTTTTCTTTTTTAACATTTAAGTTTGATAATTCAACAGAGGTCACGTTAAAAAAAGTGACGTCATTGAGTCAGAATTCCCGTCAGTCAGTTCGCCACGGAGTCCTCTTTTTGCCTTGGAGCCCTTTCACCCCTCCACCTGCCCAAGGACTCTCCTGGGAGAGCAGTGGGGGGGAAGGGGGGGTCCGTGGTTAATCATGGTTTAGCTCTGGGATTAACTCTTTAAACTGGGTGAGAGAGAGAGAGAGAGAGAGAGAGAGAGAGAGAGAGAGAGAGAGAGAGAGAGAGAGAGAGGGTATTGAGTGCGCCTGGCCGTCGGGGAATCCGTGTGACTTGAGTGCGTCGATGTGTGCACTTGTGTATGTGAGTGTGCGTGTGCGTGCGCATGGGTGAAGTAACACCAGAGGACAATCCAGGGGAGGGAAAGCACAAAAAGAAACCACAAAAAAACAGCAGTATTTCTTCCCCCTAAGTGATGTGATGGCTTCTAACAGAAGTATGCACACAAATTCTAAGTGTCAAAAAGTGTGTATATATATATATATATATGTATATATATATGTGTGTGTGTGTGTGTGTGTTTTTATCTGAAAATGTGCTTGCGTTTTTTTTGTCTTTGTTAAGACTTGACATTTGGCAATTAAATCTTGCCACGAAGGCTTTTCCTTCATTCTGGTTTTATTTTTGGGTGATATTTAGAAGCACTGGCAGAGAGTACTGACAATCCTCCTGATGCATGGTTGCCAGATGGTGATGGTGCCTGTCGAATAACCAGGACTCCTGTGAAGGGTTGCAGTGTTCGGTGAAGGATGACCATTTAAAAAGAAAAATCACCCCGCAGTGCAGAGGTGGGGGTGGGCAAAACCCTTCAGTGGTGAAGTTTCCATGTTGAAGTGATGCTAAGTAAATCCTTCTGTACCAGGTTGCCAGATTGGAGGAGAGATGGATGAATGTCTGGGGTGATTACAGAGTACCCGTGCAACTGGTTGAACCAAACATCCCTGGCTTTTAGAAATTAAACTCCTTCGTTTGCATGTTGGAAGCGGGATCAAAGTTGAAGGTTCCTCCTTGAGTGGTTTCAGGGATCAAGCTCGGATCCTCATCGATCTGAAAAGAACAGATATTGTGAGTTCACAGAATAGGTTGATGAGTGAAAAGGAGAGAGAAAGAAAAAAAAATCACTAGTGGCAAACTTACATCATCTCCTGAAAAGTACTGATCAATAATCTCAAAGGCTAGTTTGTAGATGTCCTCATTCTCATGCTGCTGCAAATTTTCTATCTTCTCCAAACCTGAAAAAAACAAAACACATCAGGACAAAGACAAACAACATTTCCTGTTAGTAACACTGACAACATGAACAAGCTGTAGTAAATTACCAGAGCTGCAACAATTACTTCATTTATCATTTATAAACCGAAAATTAATCTGCAAGTATTTTTTCTTAAAAACCTAATTGTTTTGTCTTTTTTTCTTTCTTTTTTTAATGAAAAACTGTAAAAAATTCTCTGCTTCCTGCTTGAATAATGTGAATATTTTCTGGTTCCTTTAGTCCCCCATGATAAAAAAAAACAACTAAATATGTTTAATAATTGTTGATCGGGACAAAACAAGAGATTTTTGAAACTTTTCACCATTTTAAAAACCAAACTGCTAATTGATGAATAAAGAAAATAATTGACAGATTAATCGTTAATAAAAATGACTATTATTTAAAACAAAGTATATTAACTTCCACAGTTGAATTATACAACCTGAAAAATGAAGAAGGCCCTCTAAACATGCCCTTCTATGCCATTTAAGAAATGGAAAATTCTAAACCAACAACCCTGCAACACCAAGCACTAATTTTCTGAATAAAACATTAAATTCATGAGAGGATTCACAGAAATAACTAGAGGACGCGGAAGCGTTAATGTAAAGGAACCAACAGCCTTAATCAGACGAACACAGACCTCCAGACTCCTCTATGATCTCAGCGATGGTGCTGGCTTCGTCTCCGGCCATGATGAGGATGTTCTTGAGGCCGTCCAGGACAACTTGCACCACCTGGGAGTCCTTCACCGACAGCAGGTTACAGAACGGAGGGATGACGTTCTGCTCCACCAAGAACTCCACCTACACAAACCCACACATACACACCACATCCATACTTGATTACAACGTAAGCGCACGGTTACAAATGTGGAACTGTCCTTCATAACTTAACAAATCAATGTTGCGTAGCATCACCCTTTAATGATGAGTTCTGCTTCTTTAAAAAGTGTGAAATGGTGAGGTAGAAATTTAATATTGAAGTTATGGAATATTAGATGTCTGAGGTTCTATTTTAAAATAAATTACTTAAAATATACACATCCTTCATGGCAGCAAACATATTTCAACACAAGCAATACATTTCTACATCCCTGGTCCCAATAGCTCACCTGGTCTTTCCTTCCACTGATGGTGAGGTTGCTGATGGCCCATGCTGCCTCCTTCTGAGTGCCAAAGTCACCCTGCAGAGAGCCAGGCTGTCACTAAGATGTACAACAACAGCAGACTGCCAGAGCACACAAAATCCAGGCAACGTTTACATTCAGTGTTCGTTTCATTTTTCAAGAGGCATTATCTGGCCACGAAACATAAAAAGTGCAACTGAATGCACGCAATTAATGCCAACATTATGCTTCTCCAAATGTAGGTCTGGTACCATCTGTGGAGGAAAAATGAATAGCGAGGAGCGGTAGAGAATATAAAGCTTCATGTTCCTCCTGCTCCTCCACCGTGCACAAACCTTAGCCAGTTGGTGAATGATCATAGGAATCAGCCCCGCATCGATCACAGCCTGGACCTGCTGCTGGTTCCCAGCTGTAATGTTGGACAGGAACCAGACTGCTTCCTGCAAAACAGGCCGACCACAAATGCTCAAAACCAGCACCACAGCTTCCCCACACATAAATAATCTCTGAAAACACGAGTCATTTCTGGATTTACCACAAAAAAAAACTCTGGTACAAGCGGCACTCTAGTCGTCGACACTTCATTTATCGATCTAGCTGAATCACTTTAATGTGGGTATTTCTTAAACAAAATTGTAGCAGTCAAGGCTGAGGTGAAATATGTGGTTGTACTTTGATTTAAATGAATCCACACTCACGATGAAAACATCAAGGGAAAAGTTAACATCTTTGAATGGGGTTTGATTTTAGTGTACGATGTACAAGTAATCTGCACTGCAAACGGTTTGGTTAACATCCGCTCATTATTAAACATAGGTTAGTAATTATTCAACTGTAAATTCAACTGTAATCGAATACGTAGTTTGATACAGGCAACAACAATCCAGCTCGTGTCATACTACCCATCCCGACATTGAACCGGATAGCTTTCATAAACGCCATGAAGTACGCTGCAGTTTGTGAGGCCTGCTTCCACGCAAAGCCACCAGACTTGCAGAACAAAAACAACATGGAGGCTGAGGTGGTGGTACCTTGTTGATCTTTTCTTTAGGGTGTGTGAGCAGGTTGGGGAAGTGCAAGAGGACGTCACAGTTGAGAACCACCTGCGTCTGCTCGTCCGTCCCCGTCACAATGTTCCCGACCGCCCTCAGAGCTGCCGTCTGCAGTTTATGGACAAAGGAGACGTCAAACAACTTGCAATTACTTTACTGTTTGAGTCGTGGTCTTCCTCACTGTGGACACAGAACAATGAATAAGTCTTACCTGAACTTTCACCTCCTGATGGCTCAGCAGAGGCACAAGAAAGGGAACGACTCCGGAGTCGATGACCATCTGGATCTGCTCGTTGCCGCCGTCCGTCAGATATGACAGAGCCCACACTGTGTCTACTAGGATCTAAACAGACACACACAAACTCATGAGAGTACATCCAACAATTAAGATTAATTTTGAACAATTTTAGCACAAACTAAGGAAACAATCTATAAGAATTTCTAATTAATTCATTTCTCGGGCGATCACATGTCAGTCTGATACTTACATTTATATCAGTGTGATATATTAGCACACAGAGGGCGGGCAAAATCTGCAGGGAAAGAAAAGTAGGTTGTGAGTGGGTTGGACGTACACAGAGGATTAGATGGATATGATGAAGGTATAACAGGGCAGACCAAAAAACGAGAAGGAAAAAAAAATAAATAAATAAATCATGAAGAGGAATAGCTATCAAAACCAGACTTCAAATGTTGCAAAAATAATAATAAAAAATAAAAAAAGAGCTTTGTAGTGAGAATTTCCCCGGAGTGATGAAGCTCACTTGGCGCGCTGAAAAAGCTCTTTGTGACTCAGCCTGCAGTGACAGTCAACTGCAAAGAAACACATCCATCTGTCTGGCACATGAAAGTCTGCACGCACACACACGCACACGCACACGCACACACACACACACACACACAGACAGACAGACAGACAGACCCACCCACCTCTTGCACAGTCTCCATAGGCGGTGGGGGATCCTTGTTGCGGCAGAGGTTAACGATGACCCAGGTAACATTGCGGAGGAAGGTGATGGGGATTGATGGGTTGATGAAAGAAAGAAGGGGCTTGACCACACCCAGGGAGATGACGTAATCCCTGCACTGTGGACCATCACCTGGGCACGCAGGTGGGGGCAAAGGTCAGCACAACTCTGGATAGCTACTCCACACACACCTCTATCAGAGGGGGATACTTACCTATAATGTTTCCTAAAGCCCAAACAGCCTGTTCACATACGTTCTGGTGAGGAGAGTGTAGCAGTCGCAGGAACAAGGGCACCGCACCTGGACACACAAACATCAACCAGTCAAAACACTGTCCCAAAAGTGACAGTTTGTGCAGCTCCAGCTGACTAAAACAAACATCCACGACTCCGTCACAGCTAATGACCATTATATACACACACAGTTGGTGCTCCTTTGGCTCCTTTAGCTAAAAACCAACACTGTGCCGTTTGCACTTCTGTACGTTTGTGATGCCACAAACACACGCTCACGTGCTCCCTCGGCACAGCCTACTGTCTGACGTTTTAAGATGAAGAAAACACTGAGCAGTCACTCTGTCACGGACGTGGCAATGTACAAGACCAAAGACAACCTGTGATTGGCCTGGATGTGAATCCCTCAGAAAACAGGCCCGCCAATCAGAAGATCGGAAGATCTCCGATATCAATGTGCCTAAAGACACAGACACATAACAGCCTGTTCTTGGTGGAGCTCCAGAGAGAAGCTGGAAGAGGAGATATAAATCTAGAGAGATGTTTTGGGTACGTAAAAGCACAAAAATAAATATATTAAATAAAATACCATAACTTGGACAAAATTAAAATTCAGGATCGAGATTAATTAAACCATAAGAAAACCTTATTAAACTCATTTTAGGTACAAATGTCTCTTCTTTTGCAACAAATCACCAAAATTAATGTTATAATGATTAGGAAATGAAATGTTCCAAATTTAAATATCAATGCTGAAGTTGAGCTCGGTCTCACGCTAAATCCTAAAATCAAAAGGTAGACCACAGCTTTATTATCGTCATGGTGATGCTAGTAAGAATGAATTGTTCCATGTAGATTTGTTAAATATAAATCATACAAATATAAATTTAGGTTGTGCTTTAGATAAGCGACTTTCCTTAGTATTAAGTTGTACTTTATAACGGCCGGCTTATCGTATAAATAACGACCGTGGTGTCCGCTCATGTTCTTCTTGTTAGATAACACTCTTATTTTGAAATGAAGCCTTCATCCAAAAAAAAAAAAAAAAATAACTGGGTGAAAAAAAACATAAATATGCTTGCTTGGCAGATTGCAGACAGTATATAAACACAGACTGAAGCGAGGAAGACAGACTGTGGGGTCAACATACTGGATTTAACCACCGCCTGAGTCTGTGCCGACGTCCCAGAGGCGATGTTGGTCAGAGCCCAAGCTGCCTCAAACTGAAGAGACGGGCTGGAAGAAAACAAAAACGGTTACAGGCATGAAACGAGCGTTTTTAATGTTACACTGTAGATGGGACACATTGAATGATGAGAAATATCGGCGTGCACATTTACTAAATTTCCAGCTGCCAATACATGTTATCGAGGCGGCTTCTTGTGTTTAATCTTCATACTTCTTACTCGTGTCTGTTCTTGGCCTCGCAGTAATAAATGGACTTTTTAGATCAATGTACCTCAAACCTATTTAATCCGAAGCATGTTGCTACAGTTTCCCATAATGGTTTCTTTACAAAAAAAAGATCAAAAACTGAGTTTCACGTGTGTGTGCGTGTGGTGGATAACATATCTGACGCCAGATACACGGTCTGGATATCCTGCTGTTGGAGCTGTGCTCAAAATGGGGGACTGTCACCAAATAATACTCGGAAATAATTTCATGCAACATAAAACATTAGAAATCACACACTCGCAAGTGGTCCTCACACCACCCACCAGCCAAATGCTCAGAAATTGTTTGCGAAGGGTTGCAAGTCTGTCTCCCTCACTACTAACCATCATCCCTACTGGTTAGTAAAGCTCTATCTTATTTATCCGTAATGTTAAACAAACAACAGGGTGTGGTGCTCGTTGTGACGTCACCGGCAGCTGAAGCTCTCCGTGGACTGAATAAGTTTACACATTTCATTTGGAGGATGTTTTGTTAGTTCTTCTTCATTTGAAGTGGTAACAGTATTCATGCTGTACATTTTCGTTGTGAAACCGCATGTGGAGCATCGCCGGCTTGGCCTTCTGCCAACGAAAGCTCTGCCAACATAGCAGACAAGTATTCCTCTTGAGGAATGCAACATTGGTTGTACTGCATGAACTCAAAAATAACAAAAATGTACAACGTAAGCTTTCATTTCACGTTAACGTGATTGCTGTCTGTTGTGTGTTGCCATGGCAAAACCTTTACAACTTCTCCCTCACAAGTTACAAGTCCACCCCGACTATTCACTCTTCCCACTCGGTGAACACAAGGTCCTGGGAATTGGGGAACTCTTGAGAGACAGGAATGTTGATATATTTAGCTTGGCCTGCACTGAGAGGACCAGCCAGCTGCCCTGCGTGTCTCCACACACTCTCACGTGTGGACACAGCGGGAAACAGTCTCATGTACACAAAGCCTCTGTTGCCGCAAAAGACCTGATCCAGCAGCGGCATCAGAGATCTATAAAAAAAAAAATCTTACCAAACAGACACTGAAATATTCCCGTAAAAAGACTGATAACACAAACTGATTTGGAAGCAGGACTTACTTGTCGTCTCTTTCCAGGCATTTGACTAAAATGGGCAGGATCCCAGACTTTATCAAGTCGTCGATCGGAGGGTTTCTGTCACTCGAGAGCAGTTTTCTGACAAAAAGAAAAAAGAAACAGAACATTTTTTCAAGAACTTCGTACACAAAGACGGCTGCTGTCTGCATGTGCGTCGCCTGTCAGTCACTCACCTGGCTGCCTGTACAGCGCTGAGCTGTATAACTGCATTATCACTGGTAGCGTTCTGCAGCGACAAAAAGCCACAGTGGATGTTAAGCACAGCATGTGAAAAACGCTCGGGCGTAATAGAAAGCTCGAATAATGTAAACGCTCACCTGTAAAATGGCATCAAGTGTAACATTTTGCTGCACAAAGAGAAATGGAGAAGAATATTTGCACTGTCAAAATCTGTCACGCAGAGTCCATCTTTAATATTAAATAAAAAGCCAGCTGCAGACAAACACTCCATACGTATAGAAAATTGTTTTACTTCTACTTGTATTTAGGATTGATAGTTCATATTTTGTATTTTATCCCCATCACATTTAAGGATGCAGCTATGCCTGTGACCACGGCTGTAATAAGCAGCAACAACAGCAGAAAAATCAGACGATGACGGATTTCAGAGGATTTCTGAAAGTGGGAATTTGAAAAACAGGAGCAGGTGTGACATTGACCTGCGGATGTTTGAAATACTTTTGCAGCATAACAAACTAATAATCTATTCAAATAAAATTATCTCTGTTGGAAAATGAATACACTTGTGCCTTTGGATTTACACACCTTTAAATCCTGTAATATTTATGTAAATCTAGAAGTCGAGCTGGAAAAGTCTATATGGAGACTTTTCCAGCTGCAGATTAGTCGAGATGATCGGTGGCTTTTTAGCTTTAAACTTGGAAACCGGAAGTTCCCCTCTTTACGATCCCTTTAACAACCCTCTCATCCTTTGAACTTTAGGTTCCATGTATAGTTTCTCCCCGAGTTTCATTTAAAGATGCCGGTGTTGCTTCCCACAGCTGCTGTTTGAGGTATGACGTCCACCCTCGAAGAGCTTCCTTTTAAGCATGCTCACTTCAGGGAACGACGGTGGTCGCAGCATGATATTATTTCATTATATTCCCATGACAACCAGTAAGTCAGTGGTGTTTTGAACATCATGGGATGTTTTATTGTCCCTAGATGAAAAATTGTATTCCAGAAGGAACTCTTCTTTTCATACCGGGGAAGGAAAAGGTCGGTCCTACAATCTCCTGTCCTAATATCATCCCAGAGCATCACCCCTTATTCAGGTCACAGTCACCAGCCACGCCGACCTCCATCCACCTGGACTATTCGGTCCAGCATGGCATTCATTGGGGATTAAAACGGCTTGAAAATTTGTTTTCATGCATTCTTGAGCTCACTGCTAACGTTTCTCTTCATGAGCTTTAGTTGTGTGTGGCTGAAAATGCAGCTTTATACACAACTGCCAGACTCTGGAGGGTCCTGCATCGAGACGCTCTTCAGACCCCAGAAACACCGGCACTTTCAAATAACCAACCAGCCTCGTCCATCTTTTCTATAGCTGCCAACTTAATACTAATAATTTGTGTGACAGAAACATTTCCTAATAATTTTGTATCTGACCAAATTTGTGTGCTTTTAAATCACTCTAAACTTGTCCACAGTTTGAGGATATCTCGCCAGTTTTCACAAAATATCAGTGATTTTAAGGTCTCTTGCAAGACATTACACATTTTAAAGCTATGAAACAACCTATTGAAGTAGAATTTCTTTCATTAATTAACTATTTAACAACCCAGTCTAAGATTTCTGGGGCCTATAAGAAATACAACAATTTGACTAAAATCCTTAATTATTTAAACACAGAGTTAATACAGTATATGTACATACAGAAACACAGTGCCTTATCGATTTTAACCCTCCTGACCCGTTATCCAGATAGTTCAGTCTCATTACATCGCTCCCAGTCCAGCACAAACCCACCACACACCCACACTTACTCCTTTGAAGTCTGAGTCGACATCAGAGTCCTCCAGACTCTCCTCCTGCGGGACGTTTCTCTTCTTCAGTAAATGTTCGTCTCGTTTGTTCTGACAAGCGGATAAAAGACAGAAGAGCAATGAGACGAGGAGATGAAAGTATTCATTAATGCATTCATGGATTCTTCCAAGCAGCAGTGAATCTAGGCCTATCTAAAAAAAAAAACTAAAAAAAAAAGAAGTCCTCTCTTTCCCAAACTTTTACTTTCTGGAGCACAGCCTACATGTTAGAAATCCCGTTTCTAAGCGGTTAATCCACACAACGCTGCCTGCCTGCTAATCCGCAAAGCAAACACGCGGTGTTTTTGAAGGACACTAAACATTAACCCTTCAACGCACTCTGCAAACCCCATCCAGCACATATTACTGAGCACCAATCTACAGGGCATGCGAGTCAGCGGTAGGAGGAGATTCCCTTGCCCTACATTCCTGTGCATCACGCCGATGTGCGTCACTGATGACTAATCAGCCTCCGGGCGCACGGCCTCTTGTTGCTCTGATCCAGCTAAAAGGAATGTGCTAGACTTGAGACCACCTCAGCAGTGACGTTGTAACACCCCTGGCGGTGCCGGTGTTCTCCAGACATCTGCTGACAGCCGTGCTGCTTTACTTGTTTGTTTACTCTCAGACTACCTCTGAAAGCACAATACTACAGTGCAACTACATGTCGCTGTTTGACGCTTGGCTGCCTATTTCTGTATATAGTTGCATTTTTCATATTTGGTTTCCAGACGTGTTTTTTTTTTTTTTTTCTACTCTGAAGTTCAGACGGCCCTATACAAAGCTACGCCTCTGCTTATCAACCGGTCTGTCATCTAAATATTCATTTTTATTTCTTATCGTGGTCATTTCCTGCCAAGCTCTGATGTCAGTGACACCTTCTTACAGAGACTACTTGGAAATGTAGGAAAGGAAACCTTTAAGATCCACAACTTCAGTTCGAGTCGTCCCCGTGATCACACAGACGACTACAAACATTTCATTTGGCTGCTAAATCAGACCTTACCGAGCAGCTTCTCGAGGATCTGCTTTTAATAATTTGACTACTGTATCTACTATCTTAAGAATTTGTTTCCTAGCGAGTTTGCCCACACAGTTCAAACAACAACAACAAAAAATGCATTTGCATCGGCAAGAAATATCCAATCAGGCAGTGTTAGTGTCCACAAAGGCCGTCTCAAAGTGGGTGTCAGTGAAGCAGCTCTGAAGTGTCACATCACATGCTGAAGTCGAGAACCAATTTCTTCTGACTGGCGCCTTGAACTCAAAAAAAAAAAAAACCATTATAATATCAAAACTGACTTGTATCTTCTTCAAATATCCAAACATTGACAGAAAACGTCAGCGTCTTAAACATCCAATGAAAACCTGATCTAAAGGAGCACCACGTCACGTGTGCTGGTAATGTTCAGGCCGACCAGTGAAACCAGCTGACTTGCGTTCACTGATGAAGTTCGGTGCTGACGGCAGAGAGCAAAATCTGTCTGTTCAGATCAAACTGAATCAAATCTCTTTGGACAATGTCTCAGCATAAAGATGCAGCAGTGCAATCACTCAAAATGGCAAATGCTTAGAAATCTCATGAACTAACATTTATCTAATTAGTTTAATCTACTGAAAGCGAATATATCCTGCAACCAAGAGGACACCTGTCTTTTGTGATGTATAGAAGTAATAGACAGGCAACTAAAATACTGCCAATGGATATACTAATCAGTTAATGTAGGTTAAAACAACCAAATTAATGTTGGCATTTAAGTTGGCAGTGTCTTGTTAACGTTTTAGGCCAACAATCACTAAAAACAATAATGTTAAATTAAGAAACTGAGATTCCTTTTTCTTTTCAGTGCCATCACTTTTGTAGCAAATAGACAACTAACGTTTATCCGAGTCCAACTGTTGTTGCTGTGCAACATCAATCGACAACTTACTGGGTTGAATGCATGCTGGGTAAAAAAAAAGAAATAGCTTTGACTCCGCTGCATTGTACTAATTCTGTTTCAACAAATATCCAATTTTCTTGCAAAAATCCACAAACAGATTTACAAATGGCATCACAATTTTGTGTCTCCTTTTGTGTCCGTATATCTATGGGATGTTGGTGGAACTGCCTGACACAGACCTACAAGGTTTAGACCATTGTGTGGTGACTGTGGTCTAAAAATACAAGCATGTTTTGTAAGCTGTACTTACACAGAAAGTGTCCCCCCCCCTCCCCCTCAATCACATGTCTCATGTGTGTCTGATGGACCACAATCACTCTTACTTTGATCAGTCCAGCTTTCTACACCGACGATGTCACGGCATGTATTTTACTCGCCGTATACATTCAGAAACACGTGCCAAAGCAGATCATAACGCTTCAAGTGTATTTTCCTACATCTTGTGAATCTAACTACAGCAATTAGATATCGGACTTTGAGTACTGCCACAACATTGGTGTCCTACAACTCAACACTTTGCCTGAAAGTACTCTGTAGACACAGACGGAGGTCCGGAGCTGCTCAGGCTCCGCCTCCTGTAGAGATACAGTGTTACTCCATTTGACCTACAATACAACAACATCGTTTCACTTTAAAACATGACTGTTGTCTTGGTATTGTGTTGCCATGGTATTGTGTCGTGTGTAAGGCGATGCCCGTGGATTTAATGTTAAACCCATGCCAGCCTCCTGGACAATGAAAACAGCTTAAACGATTGGATATGCTACTTCAAACGCTGCAATGTTTTAGCCGTCACATAGCAGCTAAAAAGTTAGTAAATAAAATTCACACCACTTATAGACGGAAACACATCTAGATCCACTGGTGGGTGTGGGTGTGGGTGTGTGTGCGTGTGCGTGTTTACAGATGGTGCATCTTTTCTCACCTTTCTCAATTCAACTGTCACCTCATTTCGATGTCTTCGCATAGTCTGGAGGAAAAAAACAAAGAAAATTAGAAGAAAAAAAACATTTTTCAGAAATTTTATTATTTACTGCAGTGGGGAAAAAAACACAGCCTATTAAATTGATAAATACAGAAGTGATTAAATGTGATGAGCAAAAGATATCAAATTCTGTTTTTCATTAGATGATCATGACTCATCAATAAAAAATTATAACCATTTAAAATGATTAAACTGGAACAACGTGGGGCAAAAACATTTTTATTTTTTTGTATTTGGGCATTAATCTGTGACTGAAACCCATAAACATCAACCAACAAGAACACAGCGAGAGAGACGGCTAATAACAGCTTAAAAAAAAACACAGCACATACGAGGGAAAGCAGGTTAACTGATTGCTGTATTTGTGTGTCTGTTGGGTTTCCAGTTCATCCAGAACAGTTTGAGATGGTCCAAGATCTTGTGACTGTTGGAAGAGGTTCATGTTGCCTTCCTAAATAGCCTCTTATGTAATCTGGGGCAGTCATAACTCAGGGTGGCTGCGGAGCAGAGGTGTCTCCCAACCGCGGCAAAACAACAATAATGCCACTACACTGCCCAGGACAAAAATGTCCCTTTGCAAAGAAGAAACCACCAAAACAGTCCAGCCCGAGTGACCAGAGAAATGACTGTAGCCCAGCACACCTCCGTTGATTTAATCTTGATAATTCGGGTGTCGGGTGAACCAAAAATACAAACTGCTCCTAAAATAAAATGGTACAATGAATGGAACTCATTCAGGTACCAGGAAATACTCTTCCATGGCAGGAAAGATGTGTCATTTTGGGATTACCCCCCCTCCCCCCTCCATCCTACCCTCCCTGACCAAACTAAACTATAAACACATTCATGATATCCAGGGAAACAAAGAGGGAGATTAAGGCCTGCAGCATGTGAGGCTTTCCTGCTTTGCAATTCAATGCTGTTCCTAATGGTGTCAGAAATAAAGAGCAATCTGTTATGTCTGACCTAAATAAATAAAACGCAAACTGGCATTTATTTATTTTATTTTATTTTTTTAATTTTTACCCATGGAGTCTGAGTCATCCATTTACAAAAACCTCAAATTCATGCAGGGGCCCTTAAAGAGGACCCAGGTCAGAAATCCAGGAGGCCAGAAATAGCATCAGGAATGCACTTGGCAAAGTCCGTCTGTCATAGTAGCCACGTGCTCGTCAGACTGACTCCAGATTTCAAAACAACCACCTAAACGGGGGCACCGGTTTGTGTTTTTAAAGCAACCGGGAGGTTAAACTCCAATCAGGGACCCCGGTGGATTTTTTTTTTTTGAAAAGAGGGCCATTTCCAGACATACCTCTGTTTGAGGATTAATCTCGGGATTATCCGCAGATCAGAACAACACAGCACAAGCGTGTCTTTGTTGGTAAACCCCAACGGCCGGGGAAGAGATGCTTTCCGACAAGACGCCCAAACATCATTCAGGCAAAAGTCTGCAAGATTTCTGTTGCGTCATTTCCCATATTTTGGTCCCAACACTGTGAACTTTGCCTAATCTTCTGACCACAGCCATTTACCAAACGGTTTGGTCATCATGTCAATGAGCATCGCAGTCACACATATTATATATATATCTATATAGATATATATATCTATATAGATATCTATATATATATATAATTAGACTGAATGATGCTGCAGTACCCGGCGTTTTTACATATTTGCCACTAGAAGATCTGATTATCCTTAACATGCATCTTATCATGGCACTGGATAATTAAGAAAACAACAACAACAACAACAAAACAAACAACGTCTAAGTCTATGAAGGAACATTAGGATGACATTACTACGTTGTCCAAAGTTATAATTAAGAGTCCTGTGCTTCTTCACAGTGATGGGAGCCCCAAAACAAAAACATTAAATAATTCGTGGGCTTGTTTAGTTTGTTTGTTTTGTTTACAACAACATGAAGATGATAAAACTAAAGGTCATCATCATCATCATCATCATCAGCTAGCAGTTAGCACGCTAACAAGGCGGGGCGATATATTTTAGTTAGTTTAAATGTTTCGAGGCTCACCTGCGTTTGTTGTTGTTGTTGTTTTACTCATAACGACAACCGCACATGACGTTAACGGTCAACAGGATGTATAAACATTTCAAATATGAAGATTTTAAAGACGCCGGTGGGCAGGCGAGGCCCCGGAGGAGGGAGGGAGGGAGGAGGAGGAGGGGGGCCCCGTCCAAGAAGCTAAATTAGCCGGCAGTGACAGCTACACCGACCTGCCCTTAAAATTCTCTTAATCCCAGTCCGACTAAGAAGAATCTCACCGTCCACAAACATTACCGACTAAAATATCAGTAAATCCGGAGGTGTTAACCGGATAACTCCCAAAGCCGGCACTTTACGTTAGCTTTTTTTTTTTTTTTTTATAGCTACATAGCTTAGCTTTGGTCGGTAAGCAGCTGCAGCCGCGGCCGGGCTCCTCCTCCGACGAGGCCCGCAAACACTGACGGCTTTTTTTTTTTTCTTCCTACATTAAAATTAAAACAAAAAAACAAAACAAAACAAAAAACCCCGTAATCCCACTCGTGTTATTTACTATTTCCGCGTGTGTCTGTTTTCGGCTCACCTCAACATCGCGCCCCTTGTTCTTAAAGCTCTTGATGCGGTGGTTTTCCAAGCCGGCGTTTTCTGCCATGGCTGTGCTATAGGGGGGTGGAGGAGGAGGAGGAGGAGGAGGGGAAGGAGGAGAGGAGGGAGGGTGGTGGTGGTGGTGGCGGCGGTGTGTTCACGGCTCTCGGGATCTCCTGTGCGGCGGCGGCGGCGGCGGCGTCGTCCTCGGCGGCGGCGGCTGCTGCTGCTGCTGACTCCGCGGACAGGAGGAGGAAGGAGGAGGAGAGAAGGAGAAAGGAGGCGGGCGGAGGACGTAAAAAAAAAAAAAAACGCAGAGCGAAGAGGAGGAGTTAACTAACGTCCCCCTGGTTGTCCACTTTCCAAAACCTCGACGCAGTAATAATCGCAAATTCACTTTGTGCACAAAAAACATCCAAATCTCAACGCTGTTGAAAAGACGTGGAAAAAAATAAAATAATAATAATAATAACCACGTGACCTGAACATGTAGCACGACTCTCTCTCTCTCTCTCAAAAAAATAAAAAAAATAAAAAATAAATAATGCGTTTGCCTCCAGACACACAAAAGTTTAATGAATCAACGATATTTGGATTTGTACAATAACATCATCAGTGCAAACAAAGACAAGCGTTTGAAATATTTGACTGTCACACTTTCAGCAGCGGTTACGCATTGCCAATACAACACAACAGATTGACTTTTATGTTTTTTTTTTGTTTTTTTTATTTAACATATATCTCTAATCAGAGACAACCAGCACCTGCAGCTCTGGTAATATTCTGATCATTAGAATGAATACACTGCAAGATTTCAGGATGACGAAAGCGGGGCTGATCAGAGAAGTGATTTGGGAATCAATCTTAATATTTGACAGCGAAGTGTCGCTTCGTCAAACATTTTCCAGCAACATATCCTCAGGGAAAATTAACCTCAAACACTAGCCTGCACCGATTTATCCGTGTTCATATTTTCAACCACCTCTGTATCAATTCAAGTCAATATCCCCACTGCTGTTGGCTGACATTGGCAGTACTGACAGCTGACCCATCTTCAGTCCACAAACTCTTGCTGGTCAAAATATACATGTTTGTTTTTTGTTTTTTAAACCAAAAAGAAATGTCACTTTAATCTGGAATGCAAATAAATACAAATAAATATAAGGTGTATGCTGAGATGGAAGTTATGGCATTTAGGAGGCTATTTCAAAGTTTAAAGCAACGTCAATAAAACATGGCTTCTGATCCTGAAAAACGGGGAACATTTTACATCGGTTGTTTGGTATCTGTAAACACTCTGTGGACGTGAGCAGCAACTGAAAGTTGTTCAGTTAATACAGTTTGAATACATCTGACACAAGGTTAGGATTGATGATCAGAAATCTTCTTCTTCTTCTTCTTCTTCTTCGAGGAGACACAGCAGAGAGAAGAGAGAGAGACAGGAGGAAAAACAAAACAAGACGCGTTCAAGCCACACGCAATGATAAGAGCCAATCAAGGTCAAACTGTAGTGTGACAGAGGTCGCTGTGAGATATAGAGGAGGGCGACAACATAAAGAGAGGCCGAGGCTGAGGTGCTCCTTCAGAAGATTTGCTGCTCGAAGAGGATCTTCTCAAATCCTTGCGGAGGTGTGTGGTAGAAGTCACTAAACTGGCAGTCTAAGATGGCGCTGTCATCCACTGGAAGAGCAGAAAGGAACAGACACAAAGAACACGTTTAGACATTATGTGAGCCTCTTACATCCTCGTTTAGATTTGTATCGTCCTTTAAGGACCCTGAATAATGATTTGTATCATTAAATATGAACTATGACTAAAACAAAAACAAAACAAAACAAAAAAATCAACACTAAAAAGTGTCATTCAGAAAAAAAACATCTTTACTTTGTCTTCATTATGAGATGAGCTCTCAAAACCTCATCAGGACACACGGACACCTCTCATAACCGCTGTTAGCAGCACAAGTTGAATGAAATGTGGAACGACTGTCCTAACACCGGCAGAAAATTGTGCGTTTATAACGGATCAGCACAAAAGCTCACTGAGGAAGCAGAATTTCAGGTCACAAGCTTTCCCCGGTTTTGACATCGCGTTCGTTTGTTTCACCGTCGTCAATGCAATCACACGGGAGTGTTTCTCTGAAGACACTGTGACACAACAGATTTGCGTATAACTGGTGTAACTAATTAATAATTAACGATGATTAAAATACCACGTAGCTGCTTTGGTGTCAGGCTGGCTCATTGTGACAGTCAGAGCCGTGTTGTTAAGTACAACCTATGAATTTACAACTACGGTTGGCGCTAGATTGGATCAGCTGGAGGGATGCACGCTCTGCACTGTTCTCCTGTGATTGATTGCTTCACTGTCAGGTAACTGGTCATGACAACCAATCACAGGCAGAGCGTTCCTCCCGCCGATCCAATCCAGCAACCGCCACACCAAATGACCGTTTTCACACAAGTGTACTCGAAGGTTCGAACTTCCCGTGTGTCTAATTGCAGCTATACTATTACTTCAAATTGATCATGCTTGGCAACATCTGGCGTCTCCAGTGACATGGTGTATATATACGGCGCATTAAATTAAGAGCCCAAATGATATATCCGACAGCTGATTTTGGCACATCATGGATAAACCAGTATCGGCATATATGTTGGCCGATTCGCACCGATGTGAAAACTTTTTTACTTTTTACAGAATGTAATCCAGAAAATGATGTTTGGGGGGAAATTAGAAATAGTTGTCTTGTTGTGCTTTTTTTTTTTCCTTTCTTTTTTTTTTTTGATAGTTATTTATAATTATTGAATTGTTCATTGTTTCATTGCACTGATGTTAGTTTGGACAATAAACTGTAAAAATATCCTACTTCCATTACATCTCTGTGTCACAAGTGTCAAAAGTGTTTGATAACCACCAGGAATATCAGCTGATATATTAATATTGGAATTTTTTTCTCCCTAATATTGGTATTGGCATTGGTCCAAAAAACAATGTGGTATCAGTCAGGCTCTATAATTTACTGTATATACACCCTCATATTATTATGTTGTGTCTCACTTCTGTAACATAAAGCAAATTTTCCAAGTTTTTTATGGTTTTCCTGCCATCGGTCATTCTTCAGAAATGAGTCAGGTGATATACCTTGAAAAAGCAATAAATCTTATTCACAGCAAAACTTTGGAGCTATTGATGCAGCAAAAAGCGCAGGTGAAACAAATTTAGTTAATTATTAATAAACGGGGCACTTTCATACAATGCCCCATTTTACCACGGCAGACTGTCAGTATGCACAAGACCAGGAACCAGCTCATTTAATAATAACTGTACTTACAGCACTTTTCAAAACAGGTTAAAAAAAGAGCTCTAAACAGACGTATTTGAAATGTGGTCATTTCTAATGTCAATGTCTAATCAATTATACCTGTGCTTTACAAACATATATGGTGAAAACTTTAGATTTTGGGGTTGAGTAACACATTTTTTATTTAGTAATAGAGGTAGTCGAGTTAATGTAGTTTTAGCTTTTTGTGTGTATTTTAAAACAGATTATATATATTACATATATATTTGCTTTATTAATGCAAATTTGCTTATTTAGGTTTGTTTGTTTTTGAATGTATTTTAAAAAAAAATGGCGATGTGTATGTTGAATGTTGGTGTGTCCAATGTTACTCTTTGATCACATGGATATATTTTCAACCTCAGAAAATCTAGCAGTGCTTTAAAATCAGTAAGTTTTCACTAAAACAGTTTCGGTAGCTGAGAAATTCATTAGCTAGTCACTATTTTTCTTCATTGTTGGTACTGTAGGACATGAATAGAAACAGTTGCCATGAGAGGCCAACACCCTGCAAGTTTTCTTTTCAACATAAAATCGCCAGTAGATTTCACTGACAAGCTCAAGTTCAAATGAAGAGAAGCCGGTCTATAAAACCAGAAGAAAACCTGCATGTCTTGATCCTCGGTGGCAAAACGGCCCCGGCCTGCTAAAGTGTATGTTTTGATTAGTTCACATGACTCACTGTTGGAATGTGTTTGTGGTGAAATATTCAAATAAAAACTATTTTAAGTACAAGAGCTCAACATGAGCAGAGTTACGTAAAGCTGTACAAATACAGCCCTCTAGTGGAATACAACTGTAACTGCCATAATGGCATTTGTTTAAAAAAAAAAAAACTGTTCTGTACTCTATAACTTTCACATACATTTGTTTCACTCATTAGTAAATTAGGCAAATGTTATCTACAGATTATCAACCCCCGACACACTCCCCAGTATAAGGAACCAATGAGTAAACTTACCATAAACGACAGGGTAAACAGTTCCTCGGATCCCTGAGGCAGGACAATGCATGTTCTTTCCATTCAGATATAAATTCAGCTCCACGTGATCATATGTGATGCCCTGAGGGACACAAATACACAAGTAAACACACTGTGAAACGCATACAAACATGGTTGAGTTATTAAAAAGAAACCTCGTCACAGTTTGCATCTGTAACATTTTTCAAGACAGAAATTGAAAATGTTTACTATTTAGCAGGAAACGTTTGGGCAAGATTCTAGTCCAATAATAGAGAAACAAAACAAAGGTACATGTAGGCTTCCATCGAGGATTGTTTGCTTTCTTTTTCCAGAAGATTCACTTTCCCCTACTGCATCGTGACGGCTTGAGCTTTGATTATCACTGCATAATCATGGTCAACGACACTGTGATTCGAGCTGAAAATGTGTCTGACACAAAATGGGACACAAAAACAAGACAAAACATTCTCTGGTGGATCAAAAATGTTTCTATTCGTTCTGGATATCGAGGTTTTTGTAATTAGTTATCTGCACATGAGCATGTAGGTTTAAGTACTGTAGATGCACGAATGAACAGGAAATCAGTCGAACATTGTCCTTCTTGTTGGCAAGTGGCCCAAATCAGTCAATAAAGGCCAAAGTCTGGAAAATAATTCGTACTTTGTTCTCCTGAATACTGTTGGAGGAAGAAGTGATGAAGTGAAGACACGACACGTGTGGCTTTTGCACACGGCTACATGACCCTGCAGGCTATTAGTCATGAACTCTGGTCGACTTCAATTTATTTATGGCACAACATCCACTAAAGAGTCTCCGCACAATAATACTATTATTTAGAAAAAGGTTCGACTGAACAGAACAACAGATCGAAGTATGTTTAAGAACAAACACACACAGTCTCACAGGTGAAAATAATCTTGTCACATCTCACTCATTGACAGTAAGTGTTAACTATTGTAACTGCAACTATTAAGGATACCAGATAATATTAGCAGATAGTCGGTATCTGCCGGTGAACGCTTTGAAGTTATGAATCTGCATTGATAATTATACCTAAATGCTCAATGCTTAATTAAATCAGAGCAGCCAGTACAGGGGCCCACGGGCCAAGTTTGGCCTTCGCTTTCTTTGTTTTCGCACGTGCTGTAAAATCCTAATCATAATGACTACGAACCGTAAATTTTGTGCAACTAAAAGTACATAAAATAAGTTTTACGGCAACATACAGCACGGTGCTGTTAAGCTCCCCTATTAAATTACATCGGCCTCCATCTTATCTACGAAGAATGATGTTATTCTCTCTCCTGCTAACGCTCATGTGCTGCTCACGTGTTATACGCCACTGAGTTTGAGCTACTATTGAAGATGAGAGATTGAAACAGTTGCACACTGACAAGAGAACACTTTGGAAAAAATTGGCAAGATGACAATGATCTGCAGTGATAATACAATTACTTTTACGCAGATTAAAGAGTAGAGCTTTAAGCCGTAAATCAGAGCGTCATCCAGGCTTTTTAAAGAGGCCTCAATCTGAAGAAAATGTTTCATAAAAATAAATATGGCATTTTTTTACAAACTGAGTTGAACTAGTTTTCCTATTTTAAATGCGTACATGTTGAAAAGCATTTCCTTTCATGTTTGCATCTGTCAATGAGTCATCACAATAAGAGTCGGCTCGATAATGTGTTAATTCCACTGCAGGAATGACTTCTGTTCAATGAGGTGGAAAAATATATTAGTATATTATTTATATATATATATATATATATATATATATATATATATATATTAGTATAGGCAATCTGCCAAAAGAGTGGGGAAAATATTGGCAAAAAAAACAAACAATATTAGTAATAGAAAGATTTTTCATGTTAAATCAGGTACAATGTGTTAAATATTACGTTAGCCAGATGACGAGACGCATGCTGACCACAGTGACAGAGAGCGCTGCGTTTTGCGCTACGACCGCCTGCATACCGGCTCCACTCCCACAATGCATTTGATCTGCC
Organism: Embiotoca jacksoni; assembly: GCF_022577435.1. NCBI lineage: Eukaryota > Metazoa > Chordata > Actinopteri > Embiotocidae > Embiotoca > Embiotoca jacksoni. Next base: position 5,335,067 of record NW_027185340.1, read on the forward strand.
CCCCCCCCTCCCGAGTTACTGCTCATTAAAATCATATTCAGAAAATTATTTCTGAGTCATGAGCAATAGCCTCGTAAACAATTCCAATGAATGCAGTTTCAAAATAACGTGAAACCAGTGATGATTTACAATCTGATGCCAAAGAGGAATTTGGGAAACTCTGATAAAAAACAGAAGCCAATTCAGCCCACATTAGATCACGCATTGGACTGTGACTTTCACTGTCAGGAAAATTAAAAGTCAATTTCTGCTGTGGGTCTCGTGATATGATAATAATACCATAGAAATATTGATAAACAAAGGTCTCAAAACCATGAATGCAGCTCCGTTGCTCTGCAAGAAAACTGTGTCAGACAACATCTTTTATATATATAATATATATATATATATATATATATATACTTTCTTGATTGTTGTTGTTCTGAATTTGTACCCTCATGGTTGAAATGCACTTATTGTAAGTCGCTTTGGATAAAAGCGTCAGCTAAATGGAATGAAATGTAATGTAACATCTTTATCTTTAAAATAGCAACTAACTGTTAATCATATCGCTTTATTCTCTCCGGTTTCCACTTATTTAAACAGAAAAACATATTTCATTTTCTGCCAAACAGACCAAATCCTTCAAACATGAGCTCATCAAACTCAAAGATAGGATAACTTTCAACAGTCTTTGCACTTACCACAATATCCCCCTCCTGAGGAAGGCTGTTCGCAGGGAGACGACTCTTCTCTTCATTGTTGTGGTAGACAGAGCCGTCGTGCCTCAGGACCAGGCTGTTTGTGTCTCTGCCCATAGGCACTTGGTTAAGATTGACCTTCTGCGTGGCCACACCGAGGCCCCACACACCTAAACACAGAATAATATACTTTACAGTACAATCACATCACATTAAACTCACTAACACCCAAGGAGTTCAAGCTGCTCTCTCAGCCACGAAAACTAACTTGCATTTAGATTTATGACATGTCAGCTGTAGTGATAAATTGGTGAGATTCGCATTGACAACATAATGCAACACAGTAAAACCAGTCTGAGACCAGCGTGGAGCTTCTTAGATGTAGATGCTACTTTGTGCTTTCAAATACTGTCCTTTTAAGTGAGCAGAATCAGTGAGCATGCAGTCACAAGACAGGGTTACAACTAAAAACCGTAATGTGTGTCACAGTCAATAACTCCCACTGAGAATGCACCAGAAAATTTCCATCTGGCAGGGCAGTAAGGCAGGAGAGAGACATGGAAACATGGTGGGAAAAAAAAAAAGTTGAGTGCTTACCAGTGGACTGGATCTTAAACTCAAAATAACTTTTGTTCTGGTGCAAAGGAGCGTTGGCCAGACAGCCTCCGGTGCCACATATCCTCCGGCCGCTCTTTACAATGACAACATCTGTGCCTGCAAAACAGAGGCAGGAATATACTTCACAGAACAATCACTTCACATGAAACTCACTAATGACTATTTAAGCTGCTGACTGTCAGGTTGTTTTTTTCCCCCCCATTTATTAAGGACTGGTTTAGTCTATTAAATGCCTACTACAGTTTCTAGAGAACGACATGCCTAGTAAATTATTTAAATAAATGTATACATTTTCTAATTTGTTGATAAAATTTCTGTTAGTTGGTTCACTACAAATTATTTGAGCATCACACCAAACTGCTGTTGGCCACATGATTTGTCTACATGTGCAGATGTTCCTGCTGGTAAAAAAAAAAAAAAAAAAAAATGAGGTCAGTTCTTCAAGAGGAGTTTATTAAATTAAATTAATAAATACAATTGATGTAAATCACATCCGTCCACCCTGAAACATGTTTTGCTTATTGTTGCTTCGCTCGGATGTTTTAAGGTCGCAGTGGACAACGAAGCCGACATACACTGAGATTTTTCAGTGAAGCGGGATGGTGTCCAACAATTCTTGAAAAATATTCCTACGTTCACAGTTGCAGGATTTATCAATGAGGGAGATTATTGCGTGGAAAATACACGTCAAAACTTTGCCTTCACCACAGTGGAAAGTAATAAATACATTTACTCAAGTACTTTACTTCAGTACAATTTCAAGGTACGTGTACTTGAGTATTTCCATCCTTAAGTAAAGGATCTCAATACTTCTTCCACCTCCGTTTATATGACGTGCCTGGAGAAGATCTTTAAAGTATACAGAGGGGGAAGACAAATTCTGACAGCATCCCTGGTGCACATTAAGACAACGTCCCGAGTTTTGATTGGCTTTAGTTTTTTTTTTAAGTATCAACACTGCAGGACAGATGCTTTTCGTTAATCTGCATTTTTTTTTTTTTTTTTTTTTTGCCACCAAAAAAAGGAAATGCATCTATAACAAATACTGGGAAACTACTTATAATCGGGTGAAACCAGTAAGAGGATTCTTGGAGAAAAAAAAACAACAACAACATGTTTTTGTTGTTGCCAGAGTTACGTCTCAAATTGGTCGGAGAACCTCACGAGTCCCATTTACTGTGAAACCTCAGCTGCCTTTCACGCTTTACCGGATTTACCGAGTGTGAAAGGTCATAAAATTGCATTCAGATAAATATATTTGTTTAGTTCTTCACAAACCAGGTAGCCGGTTGAAACACCACCGGAAGCTCGTAGCTTGGTGAGCTAAACGGAAGTAGCAAATCGAGCTGGACGTTGTAAGACGCAAACTGTTTTTTGTTTTTTTATAAGAATTAAAGACAAACTTAATTACCCATGTGATGAGTGTCTAACTGAACAGTGGGCATTTCTTTCAGAGGAATATGCCCCGATCCGCCTTCCCCGCAGCAGCCTAGACAACACGTAAACATCGCAGCCATTCTTGCCTCCTTCTGATCTTAACCAAACATCCGGAAACAAACTCTGCCCGTCAAACCAAAGAGCGCTCGGCGTCACGACGTCAAGAGGCGCCTCTGACGCAACAGCGACACCCCGCGGTAGAGGTCGGAGCAACGTAAGCCCCCGCTTACCCCACTGTATCCAATCACAGTGGCTAAGATAGGCAGTTGCTCCTGATGGCATGGAAACAAGGGAAGAAAATCAAGGTCAAAATTTCTACACGTGACTAAGTAACTATTGGATATCGATGTTACATAACCCCGAGTAAACAGGAGGAGGGGGTGGGCGGGCGGGGGGGGGGGGGGGGATAAAATGTTTAGTAGCGGTGAAAATGCCTCAATAGGACATCCATAATTACACAACATCCTCAAAACGTTTGATTTCGACCAGTGTGATGTTGTTGTTGTTGTTGTTGTTGTTGATAAGTTTTTCTCGGTTTGTGTTCACACACGGTGCCTAGATCAGGCGCTACTCGTCTCTTAAGTCCGACAAGTTTACTTTGTTTACCTCTGTCAGAGCAGTTGATTATTTGCACCACTGCATCGTGTTAAACCGTTTGCAGACGCGTCTACTGACAAGTACCAACACATGCAGGTGAAGTGGTCCAGTGCAGAAACGTGTGATGCCCAGGCTGGGACTCAAACCCAGTTGACAGTTTTTCACGCTGTAACGTTTTGCATGGCAACAGCCCCTCCCCCCATCCGACCAGCAGGGACCCTGTGCAAATTACCCAAAATGGATAAAAGCGTAAAATCCCCCCAATTTAAAAAACTAGGCTGTCAATTAACCGGAACATCGGCAGCTTGCATGTTGGTGAAGGTAAACTACACGCTCCGATTTAATTGTGCGCAAGTGCGGGCAAATCTGTGTGTTTTTAGGGTTTTCTCGACGCAACTGAAATGGTTAACTCCAAACCCGGAAAGGGCGAAGTCTGCACAGCAACAAGCGCCATGATTGCGTTGCTCTGTGCGTCTCAGCAGCTGGTGAGTGATTCTTTTGGTCCAGTGGTTGCATGTTACTATGCGCTTGCAGAATCTGTCACAGCCCTCCTTCAGTACCTTGCCAACAGGAGCAACGCGAGCGCGAACTCTGTTTGTCGATAATTTGTCGCATTGGATTGGTTAGACGACGGTGATTTAGGGATCAGCTGCGCTCAGACACAGTTCTGCTGCTCCTGCGATACAAAGCCAAGAGAAAAGCAATTTGCTGTCATAGTTTCACATCGATAAAGTTAGTGATATTTTTTGATTTATATCCAGCCTTCGGTAGCTTGGAGTGTCTTGCGACGCCAGCTGGCTTACGGAAAGACATCAAAAACCAGGATGTTACTCAATCTTAAACGCGCAACCGGAGCCTGTGGCTGGCAGAGCTCCTGCCAAGCTTTTACGCGGGCACAGCGATGCACGTCAGTTTCACTTTCAGGATGGGAGTACTCCAGACACAGCTGGAACATGACTGCAACAATCTGTATCCTTTGCGATGCTTCAGCATTTGTCGTGTGTAATTTAATGCCTCTTATGGTGGCGGCATCCCTCTGACTGGGTGTGTATTACGTAGCTCATTTAATCAAATGCTGATTTATTGGTTATCTATATTTATCTAAATTAAGCACCAGTTTGACGCCTGCATGATGTGTTTACAGGGCACAATGGAGCAGCTAGAAGAGGAACTTACTTGCCCAGTCTGCTGCTGTCTCTTCGAGGACCCGCGGGTCTTGCTGTGCTCACACAGCTTTTGCAAGAAATGCTTGGAGGGACTCTTGGAGGGGAACCGAGGACCAGCTTTTAGAGCACCTCTCAAATGCCCATCATGCCGCAAAGAGACCCCTCACAACGGCGCACACAGCCTGCAGATCAACTACTCTCTGCGCGGAATAGTGGAGAAGTTCAGCAGAATAAAGGTTATTCCTAAAATGTGTGTTTGTAAACAACACTGCGGCCAGCCTCTTAACATTTTCTGCGTCAGTGACTTAAAACTAATCTGTGGATTTTGCGCAACGACGGATGACCACAAAGGGCACAAATTCTGCTCTTTGGAGGAAGCATACGAGCGGGAGAAGGAGGCGTTTGAGGAGCTGCAGCGCGGAGTGGAGAGCTGGCACAGCGCAGACATCCAGTCCTGCCTGGAAGCACTACAGACCAGTAAGAAAACGGCGCTTCAGTCGGTGACCAAGGACGCAGCAAAGGTGTCCGACTACTTCGACAAACTCATCAGTGGCCTTGAATGCAAAAAGAACGAGATCCTGTCCGATTTCGAGACAATAAAGCTGGTGGTGATGCAAGCGTACGACCCGGAGATCACCAAGCTGAGCGCAGCGCTGGAGGAGCAGAAACGGGCGCTGAGCATCGCCGAGTCCTTCAGTAGCGTCTCCGACCCCCTGTGCTTTCTGCAGCAGATGCAAGAGTTTCGAGACAAGTTGAAGGTCCTTAAGGAGACTCCGCTGCCCTGTCGGAAAGACGTGGACACCGGCCCCGTCGTGCGCAATTTTGACGTGAAGAAGTGGGATTCACTGAGGCTCGACGAAGTGGACAAGATCTCAGTACCGCACGAGAACGGCTCCTACCGAACGGGGGGGGGCTCTCGGATGGCAGTGCCCAAATGGATCATCTTACTGATGTGTTTATTACTGCCAACACTGCTGCTACTGCTGCTGCTGCTGCTGCTGCTGCCGCCGCCGCACAACCTCGCAGAGTATGTGACCTCGACGATTGAACCGTTTCTCTCTGTAGTTTCCACCCACCTCGCACACAGCGGTGTGTACCTGCGGGAAGTGACCGCCATGTGCACAAGTTGGATGGATGCAGGTCAGGAATGTATCGACAAGTTAATTGACTCCACTGTCCACTTTATTGGCAGTTGAAAGTTATCTTAATTTCCGGCGTGTGGCATCTCACAACTACAAAATAATTACCAAGTGAGATGCACAAAGCCCGTGAATATATGGAAACACTTAATCGTTTTACACGTTTTATTTTTTGTTCGTCTTTTTTGTTGAATCTACAACCTCAATGAAGCCACAGAATCAAACAGAAGCAACACTTAAACCTGTTAGGCTGCAGCCTACGTTTCCATCAGGGAGACACTAACTCACACTTCCTTCCACGAATGTATAATCTATTTCTTCTTTTTTTTTTTGAGAAAAAAAACCCACTAAGGGATTTTTTTTAATTTTTTTTTTTTACCTTCCCCAAGATGATCTTGACAAATAAAACTGGGAAATTTAAGTCACGTCCATGTTTGTTTTTATTTAGTGCGTCAGGTTCAAATCAACAACAAGCGATCTAATGAACTAATCAAGCGATTAACGAGAGAAAAAAAAACATTTATAATCGATCAGTGTGGCCTCTTCTCCTCCTCCTCCCCCCCCCCCCCCCCCCCCCCAGCCCCACAGAGCGCGTCCGCCACAGTGATGCTGCAACCTCTTCAAGGTTACCACACGTTGCATAACGGGGCCCGTGTGAAATATTCAGCAGGCTGCAGACACAGGAGGAGAATAAATGGCGCGCTGCTGTGTTTCATCAAAACTTAACACCTGACAGCTGTAGTCCCACAATCAGATAAGAAAACTCCGGCAAATAGACATGATTACGCAGCAGTCCTTTTATTCCTACACACAATTCAATTCAACCCATGCCACCCGTTCGTTGCATGTCTCTTTCTGCTTAATTAATAGTCTAGCGTGCCTTTTTTTTTTCTTCTGCTGTGCATTTGAATAGAAACGACAAATTATAAATCTAACATCAAAATACAAAGATGTGTACAAATAAAACGAACTCAAATTCTTTAAATCTGGGTTATAGCGCAGTAAGATAAGTGTGTTATCAGTGGTCTTTGTTAAAATAGGTCAGAGCAAACGGACACAAAGTGAATTGTGACCCAGGGTCGTTTATCCTTTCGTTTATTCCTTCTCCTGTGTAGAGATCGGCAGGGATGCATTTTGATGTGGGGGTGAAGAAAAAAAAAAAATCTTCAGATCAGACCACAGAGTGAATCAGTGATGTCAGCACTGACCATAATTCAGGATGTACGTCATTGCACGCTTGTACATATATATAGCTTTCTGTTGCCAGGCAAACATAAGATGAAAAATAAAAGTAGTCGACATTAATATTTTAAATTGTCATATCAAGCACTTTTAAATATAGCCTGAAAAATGTTCCCTGTGTCCAAATTAAGAAAAAAAACTTATTCAGTATAACTAAGACTTTGATGAAACACTGTCATAAAGCCAGAGCGCACCGTCAATACTCTTTATATCAACTGTGCATGAGATCACGGTGAGACTTCGCTAAATTAAAGTTCGAGTCACCATCTACTCGATCACTGGTGACTAAAAATCAAAATAATGAACGGTGTCCCAATTCTGGATCAGCTCCTGCACTCTTGCATCCTTTAAAACTGGCTCCGAGCATGTAACGGTGTCATTTAAACGAGGACCTGTTTTAGATTTATTCCTGTTATAATATCCTTTTTCTTTTCTTTTTTTTCCCTTCATATTATTTCTCTTTGTAAGAATATTATTTTACACAGAAGTCAATTTTTAAGGTTTCTGGAAAATATGGGACAAGCGCAAACAAATCCTCTCGGGGATCGTGCCACTGGGTGTTATTCTACTGTTGTATAGGTCATGAAAAAAAGACAACAACGACATAAAAGCAGGTACATTTGTAGCTTCTATACATACCAAAATTAGCAGTAATATATGTGCACAGTTGGAAGTCAAAATGTGGAATTTCAGGCCGCATGTCACCAAGACATTTTGATGTGTGCGGAGCGAACTGCTTTAAAGATGCCAGATTGTCCAATATTTTACACTCAAATCACTGAGAGGATTCAAGAATTTATTTATTCCCGAAATTACAGACAACCTGAGGAATTGCGTTGACCCTGTGAATACACACTGATTATGTTTAAGTCCACCTTGTAGCCATGGCATTAGGCCTATAAAAATTGTAATTAAAATCCGAGAATCTGACCAATTATTATAAAATATATAGCTAAATGTTGTAGATCTTTTTTTATTTTATTTATAAAATGCAAACGTTTATGCAGAAGAAAATCACGGACACACAATAATGCCGACACTTTTTTTCCCTCTCAAATGATTTTGCATAAATGTAATCCGTGCCAAATGCCCTAAATCCACTTTGTCTACAATTATAGTTGCATAAAAAACGTGGATCTTAAAAATGTATTTTAATTTTGTTTTTTTAAAAAGGCCCACAAGGCCAACATCTAAGAAAGTGCAGCTGAATGCGTGTGCTGAATGTAGTGTAAAATATAACGGGGCCTTAAACTGTTATCAGAAATAAAAAGCTATGGTCACCACGAAAAACGTAATCACTAAAGTAATAAATTATGTCCCAAATGTGGTATTTATTTTATTATATCATCTTTAGAGATCTCGGCTGTCCGTTGTTGAACAGGTGTAACCACTCACACAGCTCCTCTTTAATCATCTGATTCATATTTCGTACCTTCACATAAAGCTGCGCTTTACAGTTTTAATAAAAATCCAAGATTTATTAACGGCCGCCACATTAAACCAAAGGCATGCAAGGCAAAATGAATGAAGGCAGTTTTTTTTTTTTTTTTTTTGTAGTTAGATCAGATGTGGGATTATCTTCAGTGACGTCCCGGAACCGCAGAGAGGACTGCAAGTTCGCATCCAACACCACTTAAAATGGAGGGTTTTAGTCGTGTTACGGGACGCCATGTTGTTTGCCACATAATTGCAGGGTTGTTTTATAAACAACAGGATATATCATTGTAGATGTGTAGGCATTAAAACGCTCATAATACAAAATAATGAGGCGAGCTGGTCGCTAGAAACGAACAAATGGATAATTAAGACCGTCTGGAGGAAACCCATCAGAAAACATTCTTATGAAATAGAGGATTCAAAAGATTAAAAAAAAAATATATCCTGACACTGTAAAAAATGAAGGCGCAATCTGATACTTCGTAATTAATTCGGATGTATAGAATCTACCGTGTGATTGAAGTGATTTGAAACCGCAGCTCATCTTGTGTGAGCGCTCCGGTGCAGGCCGACCGTCCCGGTGCAGGCCGACCCGACCGTCCCGGTGCAGGCCGACCGTCCCGGTGCAGGCCGACCGTCCCAGCAGCGCAAGTTGCGAGGCCACGCGCGCCGTCACGTGCATTTCCTTCTCCGTGGATGACGGCTCTTCTTTAAGCCGTAGGAAGAAAAAAAAAAAATTGCAGCAACACTTTAACCAAAGACTAACATACTAAATGGACAGCCCACGCGGTTTAGCATGCCATGTTCAAAACACATCGCAAGACAACAACAACAACAAAAAGCCCAGTTCAAATTTTATTTCTCAAGAGTGTGCAGAAGTTACAGTGGAATCAGAAGGAGCGGGAACATTTTAACTGTCAATACAGGACTGTGATGAAGACCAACTCGAAACTAGTGTGTAAAACATTGCACCTGTAAACCATCTCCGAAGCACGGCCACCGTTTGCCTCCACCAGAGTTGTCTCGGTGCACCCGGTGGTGGATGGTCGCTCTGATTGCGAGTGGTCAGCTTTGCTTCAGCAGCACGATCAATACTGGAGGCTTCAGCTAGTCTTAACTCCAATATTTACGTGCTGCTACAGTAAGGCGACCAGAAAATGACGATGATAAACATCCATGCAACTTTTGAGCGTCGGGAAAACGGTGCCTGTGGGGCATTAACTCAGAGAGCACAAAAATAAAAAAAAATAATTTTAAATAATTAAAAAAAAAACAAAACACTGTGACAGTACGTCAAGTCCAGGAGGTGTTGTATGATCAGGCTTTACTGCGGCAGCACAGTATGGCCTGCATCTCAGTGTAACCCACAAACCATTCCGTGCTGCTACAGCATCACCAGAACCGCACTCACTGTCCTCCTTCTTCTGCGCTATTTACACTTTTACTCCTCCTCCGGACTTCTGATCCTTACCACATGCTAACAGACTTAGTACCTAACATTTATCTACCTAAAAGACGTGCAGCTGATCTCCAGAATCAGATTAAAGCCTTTCGGTCCACTCCAGAAACAGGCGGGGAGGCTCTGCATCTGCAACACACACACAAAAACAAATAAAATACTTTTTAAATGTAATTCAGATTTCAGTCCGTCAAAATATCCCCCCATTGAGCATCAAAGAGTTGCAGAGAGCAAAGCTGTAGTTGCCCGGCACCAACTCACTCCTTTGGGTGAGGGTGCTGACAGGAGTGGTAACCCTAGCACACGTCTTTGATGGTGGGAGGAAACTGGAGTTATCGGCAGAAACCCAGGTTAACTTGGGGGAAGCATGCAAAGAGAAAGGACATGGACCACCGAACTGTCTCGTGGTCAAAAAGTATGTGGACACCAAAATTTAAAACACCCATAGACATGTTGAAAATCCCTTTTTAAAACTATGGGTATTGATATGCTTCTCTAACAGTGTCCACTCTTCGAAGGGAAAACCTTCCACCAGATTTCAGAGCCTGGCTGTTGAAATTTGCCCCCCATTTGGCCACAATGTGCCGGCTGGGCGTCGTCGTTGGGACGATGAGGCCCGGCTCACCGCCCGCTTCCACTTCATATCGAAGCTGTCGGATGGGGCGGAGGTCGGGCTTTTCTGTAGGCCAGCACCTTCCTTACACACGAAACTCAGAAAAACATTTCTTTATGGATGTTGCTTCATGCACGCAGGCCGTCATGTTGAAACAAGAAGGAGCCTACCCCCAAACTGTCACAACACTAGAAGCACACTGGTGTCTACAATATCATAGCATGCTGTAGCATTAGGATTCCTCTTGATTGGAATCAAGCAGCACGAGGACACACTAGTCCACATAGTGTACTCAAATAATTTTACATTTTGAGTCAAAGGATTTTGCTCACTACTTTTCTGAGTCAAATATAACAAATGATTATCTTTCAGAAGAAACAGAAATGTTTCACATGTTTATAATAAGCATCTGTTTTTGGCAGCATCAACAGCTGGACAACTTAAAAGTACTCAAATGCAAATTTGAAACTTATGATCATTAGTTTATGACTTTACCACACTAATGAGATATAATAATCAGTTTGCTTCAGCACTGTGAAAACACGGGGCAAGATGGCAGGGACAAAAAAAAAAAAAAAAAAAAAAAGTTAAAAAAATTCTTCCACTGAATTTTTCTTAATGAGACTAAAAAAAAAAATATTGTGGCATTTTCATGGCCACTAACAGATTGGTGTCATAAGCAGGTGCTCCACCAACACTTAAGTGTCTACTGTTTGTCAGAGAAGGACTTTGGTGTCTGATTCAGTGACTGAGTACTCTTATATTCAAAGATAATTAATTCTCCATTGTACTAAGCAATGTGTGTACCCAACAGAAACCACTGAACGTAACCCTGGGGGAAAAGGGTTGCACAAGTGACATGAGATATTGTGGCTGTTCAAGTGTCATTAAGAAAATTACTGAATCCCTATCAGCATCGGAGCCATTGTTCAATACTTCAATAATAATAACAACAAAAAAAAAGCCTGCTGGAGGAATCAAACAAAAGTGCCATAAGATGCATCTCTTCCAGTCATAATAAAAATAAATATCAACAATTGCTGCAAATTGTTTTAACATGACCTGTTAAACACCAAAACATTGAACTGTTGTTACCACATCTCCTTTAATGCAACTTAGTTTGTATGCAGAGCAGTTAGAAGACACTTTATCCTGATAATAATCCTGTGGGAGATTGGGTCCAACGATTGTGTTGCCACTAGAGGTCTCAATGGACCTGTAATTGTGACCTTAGTCTGAAATGGACCTGATAGCCTGAATCTAATAATCTCTAACATACTGCCCTTCCAAAAAGACACTGATAAGACACCCTCTTCTTTTTCTCTCACACACACAAACTCCAGTGCAGCTCAGAGAGCTGATTTTTTGTGTGTGTGTGTGTGTGTGTGTGTGTGAAAAATCATGAATTTGCCTGAGAAAACAAACAATTAACTATTTATTCTTCTGTCAAAGTAAAAAAAAATAATTGTGATAATAGAAGATACAAGCAGCGATGAAAAAATAAATGAAAATACAAACTGAGGGTTTAGCTGCACACAGAATGGACCCTCGGGATACATGTTTTGTTTTTTTGCATTCAAAATTTCTATTTGGAACCTGACTTTTAAACTTTGGATGTGTTGTCACACAAATACCAAAGTACAGTTTTCAAAATGGTTCCAGCTCTAAATAACATTACCATGCATTAAAAACACAGTTAGCTGAAAAGTCAGCAGTCAATCTAAAAATCTGCAGTGTAGTGGAGCAGTTACTACATGGACTGTGCGATTACCGAAATAAAATGTATTATACAATGCTGCATAGAATTTGGTCCAATTTTACCTCCAGTTTCAACACTACATACACACACACACTGCACAAAAGCTTCATCACTGATAAAACTTGTTTCTAATGTCAATTAATACTTGAGCAGGAAGTAAAAAAAATAAAAATAAATATATATATATATATATATACACACATATACATATATATGTTTATATATATACACACACATTTATATATACATATATATATTTATTATATATATTATATATAGATATAATATATATAATAAATGGCTTTCTTGATGATGGACATTCATGACTACAGCCGAAATTTGTTAAGTCAGCACAGGTGCAACAGTGCCGTTTACCGTCAGACACACCTGACAGTGGCAGGAGAGTGGGAGGACAGCAGGGGCCAGTGACTGCAGTGCTCTACTTTTGTTTTTCCACTTGGTATGCAAGAAGTCCTGAAAATGATCTCAATTCATTTACAATGATACCGTGGAAAAACATAGTAGAGTAATGTAGTCCAAAAAAAATAAGCATTTCCTTAAGAAAATATATAGTTAATATTTAGTACTAATAATGTTATCTGTCTCCACATATTCCGCACAAATTTGGCACAGCAATCACAAAATTTGTTCAAATTGACAAATTATATCACTTTAAAACATTGTTGTTACCAAGAACACAATATAAAAAACACAAGGTATAAAAATAATAATAATTTTAAAAAAAAGTCAAATAATTATACTCAAGACATTTGATACATCAGCAACCAAGTGTTATTTAACAACTTCGCATCAGGGGTGTATAATTGCTCGCTCTGTAGGGCATGAAAAAAGTCTTGTATAAGTCCTGGGCTAATTGAGTCCACATCTCCTGTCAGCAGCAACACAAACAGCTATGTTATAATTTAGTACAGTTACACAAAAATGCTGTGTGCGCACACACACACTCACACTCACACACACACACACACACACACGTACGTTTCCTCAATGATGAGGATGTGCCGTTTTTATCTTTGTAAACTGTATAACCTGTTTAAGCTGCTCAGACTAAAAAGAAAAATTGAAGACATGAAATGGGCATTTGCAAAGCTACAGGTGCATTTCTTACCATTTGCTCACATGAGAAAACAAATATTTAGAAAAAAAAACTGTTAGTTGTGGCTTTAATTAAAAGTAACAATTACAGACTCTTATTGACAGAGTTGATTCATTTTCCCTAAATAAACAGCCTGTGCCAGAAAATTTGCCTAATCATTTCCTTGTGTTATGTGTAATTTCTACATGCCCTCTTTTATTGCATGAATAAAACTGAAGCAGTAAGCAAAACAATTATTTTACCTTGTCCATCCTTTTAAATTACCCAACAAAAATGCACCAAGCAACAAACCAGGTAAATTGTGTAATTTCCTTTTCAGCTGATCATTTCTTTACAGGTACAGGTGGAATTGTTCACACCAATGACTCTAACCTCTCCCTATTTTTCTCCCTCTCCTTTAAGGAAGCATGCCGGGACATGTCACCTTCACTGCTCAGCCTTTTTAACCCATTCCTACAACACTTGCTCCCCATACAATGACCTCAAAGAATCACCTGACCCTGAGGTTGAAAGGTCAAGTAACCTCCTACACCCTGTCGGGCACAGGGACGTGGACATGACAAGCCATCACCTCCCCAGATCGAGTGGTCTGGGCTGGCCTCTTCTGGTCTGTTTTACAGTCTTCTGCTTCTATAAGCACAAGCTAAAGGGAGATCTGCAATGACATCCTAAGCTGTGGAAGAAAGAAAAAAAACAACAACACAATGGCAATCTATCCACATGAAAAGATCCAAGCAAAAAATACATTACTGATTAATACTGTTGAGCAAGCCCAGGATACAATAAATACAAGAATGCATCCACTGATTCTTCCCTTTCCACTTTGGCATGCAAGCAAAAATATACCCTTACACGATTACAAATCCATCACTTGTAAAATGTAAGCCAGATAAACACCAGGTATTAGAACAGCCAAATCACTGTTGTCCTGTGTTTGCAAAGATGAGGACAGATAGTACAAATACACTTTGTTGACTGTGCCACAACTTACAACTCAGGATAAAATATTTCATCAACTACAGGGGCAATATTTATACAACAAACGATTTACCCATAATATCAATGCAATTGAATGTGATGACATGAATATATTACTACCTTTTACCAATAAAACTTTGGGTGGGTGTGAAAGTCTACATGCAACCCAGGGGGTGGTGAATAGTTTTACTGTTCAAAGTAGACCAGGGATGCTACCAATGAAGAACTGCTTTGTTCCAGACAAAACACCAGTACTGTAATGGCATGTGATAATCCAAGAAAAGCCAGTTACACATGCGCACCCAACAAAATATGTAAAGCACAGGCAGAGTGACCGGGATCCCCTGGAAGCCACAGCCACATCTTGTCAAATGAATTACAGAAACATGTGAAAACATACACCGAGGATTGACAACTGAATGGACATATTTATTTCACAGCACAACACTAGCAGACATGTGACAGTGAAAGTTGAGTTATTTTTTGCACTACACACATCACACCACCCCCATCATTTACTGTCAGGTGTGACTCCTCACACTAGAGATACATACTAAAATGTACTAATTAAAACAAATTATTTGAAACACCGGATTGGAAATTACGTTTAGATTTTAGTAAATAGTAAATTTTAAAAAAGTACGACGTAACCAATGTATGAAAGTCATTTGGAGCAAGCACAATAGTCATTTAACATGTAATGATAATTATGATTCATTGTGCTGTTTTGAATTGGGTAATGAGAGCAATTCTTACAACAGGGCAGAAGACATCTTCAAAGGTTTACTAATAGTTAAAAGCCATTTTTGACCACATCCAGTGAGTGTGGGTCACAATATGAGAATACTGTACTCCGGGACTAAGAGCAGTGTCTACCATCTAAATACACCAGTGTGTCCACAATGTGTCTGGTAAAATATTTAATCCAAACACACAACTGCTCTACTTGCTACTACAGTACAAACTGAGTAGTTTAACTAATCGCCACAGTGTTTTCAACAAATTCATTTCTAATCTGTATAGTTAATTACTAATTTATCTGAATTATCTCAAGCTTCCTCCGACTGTTACGAAAGGCAGGGCAGCAATAAACAGGATGCAGACAAAGCAGTAAGTACACTGTGATGCAATTTCAAAAGTATGACCTGGGGACTTGTCTCACACTTGACCAATTGCATGAAATTATTTCAAAAAGCCTAGCACCAAGTATAAAAAATTAATTTGGATTTCTACCACATGACTGCCACAACTTTTTTCATTTCAGTGAAACACTACTTTCGGTAGTATGAATATGGCTGAAAGTAGGTGCAAAGTAAGTGTGTATGTGGTATTATGTGCATGTTCAGCTATGCGAGAGGGGAAAAGAGGAAACAAAGCAAAAGTGAGTTGAAGCACACACCCTTACAGCAATTACACAAACACAGACTATACTTGGTGTTGTGTACTTATTACAACTCTACAATGTCCAAGTTAAATATATTTCAGTTTCCTGTGTAAAAAAAAAGTGTGTTAAGCACACGTCATAGCCAAAAAAAAATTCTGCTAAAAATATTGAGGCTTTCCAGCAACTTGCACGTTTTATTGTGACACTGTTGATTGAGTTTAGACAATGGTGCAATTAAATAAAATAAATAAATAAACAAAACAAAATCTATTGTGACTCCTGTGTGTGATAGGTCAAACAAATTAATTACTAACAATTACAGGCATCAATAACGTTTATGTGAAATTTCACCACGTTTCTTGCAAGGCTTGACCTCCCTGCTCACAACTGTGTAGTGACTATGACACACCAGTGGATCAACATTGGATACAGAAGTAAATCCCAAATCAGGTGTGCTGTTATTACTGCTGAAAATACACCTTATTTGATTTAAACTTTTACAACTGACCAAACAAGACATGGTGTGTCACACTGTGTGAAAATATCAGGTTTTTTTTGTGCACCCAAGCACAGTGGCTGACTGGGAGCAGTGGGTGAGGTGTTACCTGCTCACTCAGTCAGGGCTGATAAAATAGAAATGTAGAAACTGGCCCTGACTATTTTTGGATCATCTGAAAATGTTCCTATCTACAAGGTAATACTGTGAGCTAATCTAGCACCCTAAAGTGAAAAAGAAAAAAAAAAAAAAAAAAAGATTGAAAGAAGACCGGAAAGAAATGAAAACACTGTGTGTCTAGTTAGTAGGGGGGCATACTCTTGCTATGTCAGATCTTACTGCCAGTGCTGTTGCAGGTTATCACGTTACTACCGAAAATCAAAATATCATGCATATAATTCACCAGCACTGATGTATTTCTAAAGATGCTGACCAAGTCCACAAGTACATCTGTCACTACTATAAACAATTTAAAAAAAATAAATACATAAAAACTGCAACTTTTTGAGTGCAGCAGAGGTACACAAAGCTTACATTTTTAAGGAAGCACACTTGACCTTTTGGAAATTTACTAACATTTCTGACACTGACCAGCGCTCACAACAGATCATCTAACTTTGGGCAGGCCAAAAAAACTGCAATTTTTCTCTCTCCATATAACAGATTCACGGCAAATATGATGATGGAAACACAAACCATAACAGCAGTTAAGCACATAACTGACCGATATTTAAAAATATAATGCCACCTCTATATATTATATTTAATATTTTTCTTTATTAGGTAAACAGGTGTAAACCTTTGTGCACTATAGTGATGCAGCACCTACTGTATGAAAAAAATAAAAAATAAAATAATCAAAGCCAATGCAAAGCATATGCTTATAAGCTCGCAGGGACCTGCCATCTTTACATGCTGCACTGCTGCCACTAGTTTTATCAACCTCAACCAACTTTAGAGTTTAACACATCATGCAAAAGAAGTAGAAATTTTCACTAAAGATCCCATCTAAGTTTACCTAGAACAACCAATATTTAAATAATCCTAAACTTAAATTATGCCAACAAGAAAACTGACTGACCCTTTGACAGCCTGTATTTAATGCTGCTGAGACGCAGAACTGAAACCAAGGCCAACTCCTGGAAAAAACCCAACAAAACCCGCGAAAACCTGTTCCTATCACAGCAAATTTGAATACTATAAAGTTTGTGCTGAGTGGTGCAGAAAGAAGGAAGAGAAGGGTGGGGGTTCTCTGCAGTCTGGTTACAACACATGTGAGCAAGTACAAGAAGAGAGGCACAGTTTCACCAGGAAATGGGGGTGGGAGCCCATTTTGCCGGAGGGGTCCGAGAAGACAGAATGATGAGTCACAGAATGTCATGCTAACAGTCTGAAACAGCACAACGGTCCTCCACAAAGAGAGTGAAAAGGCAAATACCAGAGAACGGAGGGGAAACATAAACCTGTAGCATTAAAAGGAGATTAACTGGAGGCACTACAGGAATAAAAAACTATTAAAATGCACCAGCACTAATCTGACAATTGCATATAGGGGCAGAATCAGCAATACTGTATTCCAGTTCCAAATAAAAAAAATATATAAGCCAAATATTTACACCCCACCTGTACAAGGCACATTATACACAGACTACAACTAAGTTACCAGGGAGGGAAAAAAAGCACATATAGTACCAAGATTCTTGGTCGTGAAATTTCACTTTGACAAAAGGTTAACCGCTCTGTTAGATGTAAAAACTCCCAAGTGTCGTTTTTACTAAACAAAAATACCAGCAAAAAGCACACACACGACAGCAGGCATAGTACAAATTATTACAAAAATCACTAAATTAGATAGAATTGGATTTTAATAAAGACTTATTCTGCCTCAACTGAAATATATAGTACCATATATGATGTGTGTATTTGATACTTTTCAGATTTAAAAAACTGACCTCTGAGAATCATAACATTTTCATTGTGTTTTTTTTTTCTTTTTTTATATATCTACACTGTCACAGCCAAGCCCTTTGTAATATTTTTATCCATTTACATCATTACAGCCCTTTGACTTCCAATCTGTTAACGCCTATCTGGCCAAATTGACACAATGACAGAGCAGCAGACTGACAGCCTCGATTTTTAGCACGAAATAGGCAGGCAGATGTACTTAGTCATTATTTTTTACCATACATACACACATACATCAGAGTATTATTGAAAGGAAAATAACATTTTGATATTTTAATGACTACAGTATCCACTTTACACCCAGTCTGCCTGTATTCAACATAAGTGTAGTAACCTAAATCGCCTTTTCACATTGTAGATGTTAATCACAACACTGCATATTTATATAATAAAACTCTTGGGAATTTTTACAAGTGGATTTCATATTGGTGCATAACATTTACAGTAGAGTAAAGTTGGAACTCATTTACAGAGAAGGTGTCCATTTATTTTAAATACACCACGTGGTGTTCCTTATTGCTAAAACTTATAAATCACACGACCGTCACATTTTAAGTTATCATGCTACTCTGTGTTTCATAAACTCACAAATTGAACTTTTTTTTGTAAGTCTGACACACCACATGCAATTGTACAGTCATGCCCTCCTCCTGCACCTCTTTACTCTGCTGTGTGCCTGTGAAAGGTCTTTCACTCTTATCACATCAGCTAATTTCCCTCCAAGTAAATGCCCTTAAAAGCTCACTGTTTGAGTTGGTTAGTTTCTCTATGAAAATAATGTCTCACTTCTGTGACAATTATTGCACAAAAAGGTACAATCTGCAATTTCAGTGAAGACAACAACTATGCTTAAAAACGATAGTATTCAGTTCCCTTTTCATTCGGGTCTTGCATATCTAATTGAAGTGCAACCACAACTCTTTACCTTACCGCTGCAGAATATGCATGACAAAATAAAAAATCCTAGGAAATGCTATTAGTAAGCACACTGTCAGATGTGATGTGCCTAGGAGAAAAAAGAAATGGCATTGCAGGGAAAATGGACCTGCACTGTGTCTCATAAAATAATAAATATAAAAAAAAAATATAAACTTAAAGAAGCTATTCAACAATGTGGACTCTTCTTTTTTTTAACTAATGCAACGCTGTAAAAGATAAGAAAGAAAAAAAAAGGCCTCACATTATGTAACACATTAAACCGATCTCTACTTAGAAGGAAGTAGAAGGGGCGGGTTTAGACGCACAATTATGTGGAGCCTCTCTTTTCCTCTCATACGCTTTATTAGTCCAGAAGTCGTGTTCATGATGAAAGAAAAAAGCAAAAAGGCACACGGTTGCATAAAATGTCACATATACAGCCTCTACCGTGATTAATGATCAGGTCAGGTTTTGTCACTCTTTACTAAAACGATTAAGGTTTTTTTTTTTTTCCTTCACTGGACTTGAATTTAATCAGGGTCCAGGGCACAGAGAGAGTGCAGCGATGCTGGAGAGGGCGAGAGAAAACAAAATAAATTTTAAAAAAAAAGGGACCAAAAGCAGTGGCTAAAAGTCCTCTGCATCAAACTAACAGTGAACCAGAAACCCCCAACATTACAGTGTTGTCACGGGGAGCACCACCAACCAACAATACGATCCTTATTTCAATAAATTAAACGTTGATTCAACTTTATTACATCGTTAGTGGTTATGACAGCCATTCGTCTGACCGTTTAACGCAGCTATTAAAGTTGAACCATCAGAGAAGTTGCGACCTATGATTGTTGTCACTTGGCTGAGAGCCATATCGATAATCTACCGTAAATCTAAAAAAAACAAAAACAAAAACAAACAAAAAAAAAGGTGATCGAATCTATTAACAGCTGCAAATATCGGAAAAAAAACAACAACAACACCGAGTTATAAATTTGCCACCGGTAATCGGAGATACGTCAACACAGGAGCTGTCACTAACGTTAAAACACACGTTAACCACCACTTTACGACACAAGACAGGCACATTAAACTCCCGTCATTATTATTATTAAGGGCATCACTGACTGTAAGGTCATATACAGCGGTGTAATGATCAGACTTACCAGGTGGTTCCTTGTCTAACAATTACCAAAAAAAAAAAAAAAAAAAAAAAAAAAATTAAATTAAATTAAAAAAAAAAAAAAAAACGCTTTGCAACAACACATTTGCAGTTTAACCAGCTCGGACACAAAATGTCTGCCTAAGCTAAGAAGCTTGGTAAAATTAAGTTACCACAAAAGGCACCGTGTCTGTCCCGGTCTCGGTTTGATTTTTTTTTTTTTTTTTTTCCCCTCCCAAGCCAGTGGAGGTGCCGTGTGCATTTGTTGACACTGCCCGACTTGAGCTTCTCCTCTGCTTCGAGCCCCCGGCTGCTTTTTTTTTTTTTTTTTTTTGGACACCTCCCGCTCAAAACGGGGCGAAATAAAAAAAAAAAAAAAAAAAAATAGTCCGTTATAGTTTTAACTTTGATTAAATAAACACCCAAGTTCAAGTGTCTCCTTTACCGCGATATAATATCACATCTAGTCTTTTTTTTTTTTTTTTTTTTTCTTTTTTTTTTTTCTTTCTTTCTCGAATAAATCGTCCCCCTCCTCCTGGATAAAAAAAAAAACAGCCCGCTTGTAGGAGCGCATTTATTTATTTTTTATTTTATTTTATTATTTTTTTTTACCGTTACAGCGCAGCAAAGTCAGAAATCCCTCTCTATGTGCTTTAGCCCCGCTGAGCTAACAAGGCTAGCAGCTAGGAAGAAGTACAAGCTGGCAAAGCTGGCCAAATGGCTAACGTCTCCCCGCCACAGTCGGTCTCTCCTCTTTTCCACGTAGTCCCTCTCATTCAGTCCGTTTATCATACACCACCACCACCACCTCCTCCTCCTCTCTCTCCCCCCCTCCTCCTCCTCCTCCTCCTCCTTTCCTCCACCTCCTCCTTCCCACCACACACACACACACTCACACACTCACACACAAAAAAAATAATAAAAATCTATTTAAATATTTCGCGGCTGCAAGTTACCTTGTGTTTCCGTTGAAATATTTCGCTCTCTAAAAGCGCAGTTTAATTTTGAGCGCTCCGGTTTCTCGCTCGTCTTCCGCGGCAGCTTCTTTCTGTGTTTCGCAGCATCCTCTCTCCGCAGCTGTTGAGGCAATCGCTGCTCACTCGAAAATGGCGCCGAAAGATACACTCCTCATTCAAATTCGATAGAGCCTCCCATTCTCCCTATTGGCTGAGAGCGGAGCGGGCTCCGCGCCGCTGATTGGACGCTGAAAATGCACTCTCGAATGATCGCGCATCCCACCGCAGCGATCAACTGAGAGAGTTAACTCTTTCGGTCCCTCGGCGACTCGCAGCGACTAACAGTGGAAAAGCCTTTACGTTCAAACTTGTCCAAACCAGGACTTTTGACGTGACATTAAACACCATGACCCCTCGCGGCCTAACTCTGTTATATGAACAACAGCATGCAGATTTTTTTTATTTTTTTTTATGAGCCACACAACTCTACGGTAGCACGACAGGAAAATGAGAGAAATCCAAAGTGTGATCACACTAATGGCATTATTAGGGCTATAATACACAAAAATCATTTCTGTTAACATTTTATAAATATTATAACTGTATCAGATCATATAACTGTATCAGATTAACCAAACATGATAATTTGTCATCTTTCTTATCCCCCAAGAATATACATGACTAAAACATGTACAACTGGCTCTACCTGTGTGCCCGATGAATGTTAGTGCCACCATCACAACTGAGCAAATCCACTCCACAGTGAACCACAACAAACCAGCGATTAGTTATTTTCTTCCTCTCGGTTGCAACACACTGTTCCTCCCCAAGATGACACCAATTTAAATGTGTCATCTGACCGCTAATGCACTTTTACTAATGATTATTATTTATTCTCGTGCCAGAATCTAAGAAAATATAAAAAATGCATACACATAAAACACACTATTTCTGGCTCTGATGCAGCATATTGCACACAGAAGGTGTTTTTCAGGCTGAGTAAATATAAAGGAACTGTTCTATGGATGCATAGGAATGGTAAATACTTTGAAATACTTTTCTTACCAAGTTTGATCTCAGCACAATAAGCATCTTTTCAAACTGTGTTCCTTATTTATAGAATGGGTGGTTATCGTTAGCACAATACTTGGAGTCTTGGAGTGACAGGCCTATCAAAGACAATCAGGAATAGGCAAATGAACCGCATTATTGCAGCCACAGATTACAGAAGTATAAAATCTGGTGTATGTGTATTGTTAGGTCAACAAGTAAAGTCAGAAGGCCGCGGAGATGCAAAGATGTTAGAGAACAAGGCCTAGTAAACATAGAGGCTCAGGCAGCAGCTATGTTTTCCTTCTGCGCTCTTCTCAATCACATTCTGGAGTTGGTTTTGTCTTATTTTCCACAGTTCGAGCGAGGACACTGCTTTCTTATCTTAAGTTGCTGTGACGTCATATTGCCCCCTCTAATTTTAATTAAGTTTCCGTTTTAGTTGCCCCATTTTTTTTATTTTTATATTACTTTTCACTGATTTGTTTTCCACACCTTTCACATTTCAAATAGACTTGGGCATCTGTACTAAAGGAGCACATTCCATAAGTAAATGATGTGGCATAACCACTTTTTCTATTAGATTGGCAACATCACATGAGCCCGCGCACCATTGTAGTGCACATGCAGGGGCCAAAGCAGAGACGGGTCGGGCTCTGCTACAATAACCCTGCTGTTATCATATCTACTGTAGCATAGTGTACCTAGGGCAAGACAAACAGAGACAGCCATTTCATCCCAATGCACACATCATAACAATACATAACATTTACCTGCTATGTCAGTCGTCGGCTGCATGAAGGTGCACTGGAAAAAGAACTAGCGGCAACCTGCTCTTAGCTTTGTGGTGTGCTTAAATGAAAAGAGACCAATCTTTTGAATATTACTTTAACTGAGTTTTTATTTCTACTTTGTTTGTACACATTCAGAGACTTACAATTTTCCTTTAATGAAATTTTAAACTTTGGTATTTCTTAAGACCTTTGCAAGAAGTTTATAGTTTCTTTGCGTTGCTGTGTGTCGTAGTAAAAAAAAAAAAAAAAAAAAAGAACATGATGCTCTCTACTTTTGGAGTACAAAAGCAGACTGGGAGAGAAAGGGCGCCCATTGTGTATGCATTCTGGTATAGTGTGGACAATAGGGCGGAGAGGAAAAAAACACACTTGTTTACAGATAAACTGGTTTGGACAGGAAGCCAGTAAGGAGGAGCTCTGTGTTGTTAAACAGGCATGTGGAGAGGCAGGGATGAGCCAGCAAAAACACCATGCACCATGACCATGGGAAGATCATGATGCAGTACTCAAAGACCTCGCGCACAGGCACACATGCAGCACTTCCAGGTCTGCAGATGACAAACAAAAAAAAAAACCACACAAGTTTTTAAAAACATGACTATGGCCAAAACTCTTCAGTGACACGAGCAGAAATTGCGGTTTGTTTAGTTTTCGCGACGACAAAAATTAACAAGACACTCATGGGTCTCTATTAGCAGTGCCAAAACAGTAGCCAAGCTGAGCCTTGGCGAACACTATACAGTTCATCCTGCATTGTGTCACCGTCACATGAGCACACACTGCCTTCCATTAGGCAGGAGATCCTTATGACTCACGAAAACACAAGTCACATGTCACTACACAAATGAACCACGCTACTCAGACGGCTCGGTTATCCACAGCAGCTTTTTTGCAGTCCTAAATGAAATCACATCATAATGCATCTCTTCATTAGGAGGGTTGAGATAGAGTGGGGCTCTCCCTTGTCCTCTGGTCAACGAGCTGAACAAGAGCCACAGTGTCATGTATCGCGGTGTTTGGCCGCAGCAGGCTAACCCGGCTGCAAAGTTGCCATGCTGGGGTAGTTTTAGTTCAGTGTAATTTGATTTCATGTGAGATGACTTGCGTGCATGGTTTGCTGTTACATTTAGCTGTTTTCCTCTATACAAGGAGTTTTGCACTTGTTTTGTTTTTTTGTTTTTTAATGGGGGTTCTTTCTTCTCTTATGTGACTCAAAAGATGGCCCTTCACACCACCACCAGACACGGGACTGCGTAACATCAAATAATGGGGAAATAGGCAGAAGTAACAACACGGACAAATCCTCCTTTGTTACCGAGAGAGGATAATATCAACAAAAGACACCTTGAATACACCCAAAAGGGGTTGAGTGAGGTCAAAATTAAACACCCATGTACCACAGAAGACAAACAGTTTGCAGCTTTCATGTCTACTTAAGGCAACAGCAGGTGATTTTACTTCACTTGTTCGGGGAGAACTGGGTGTTTGTGAGTGTGCACACATCGTCAGCTCTCCGTGGCACATTGCAGCCTATCCTTGAAAAAAATGAGGCCTTACAAATTCACAGGTTTTAGAAAATTAAAACTTTGTTCTGACTGTAGAAGTGAAATTAGGATGATCACCGTTTTAAGTCTAGTTCTAAATTATTCCCTTTAATTATTCAGTCCACAAAACACAAGTGAGGAAGGAGGATCTACTTGTTCTTTAGTTCTTCTTAGTAAATACCAACCTGTGTAACATTTCAGGACATTTGGAGGTGCATAAAGTACATGCATGAAACAGCCTGACAGTCAAATGGAGCAATACCCCCAAACAAAGTGTAAGAGACTATAGGCTTACTATATTAACATGGCCTATTCCCCCGTCTTGGTCTTTAGAGAACACAATGAGCCCCACTGAGAACTCCATACTAGAGAGAGACTCTCCATTGATGTCTCCTTGGTTCCCCTCCCCCTCTCAGACATCTGTAGCAGCTGCCCCCTTGTGCTCCTGTCAGCAGGGCAGAGTGTGTGTGTATGCACAAGTTGAGGTGGGGTTGGCCGGGAGGTTAGTGTGGGGCGTGTTGTGACACCTCCCCCTTTGGAGGGGTCCGGCCCGCACACTTGTGGGACATCACATTTATCAATGGCTAATAGTCACTAGCAGGTCATCCTGAAAACACAACAGAGACCTCTGACCTCTTTTTAGCACAAAGTGGTCACACCAGCCCTTGGGCACTAAAAGTGCACACACGCAACTTTCTTCACTTTACTTTTTTTTCCCCTTTAAATTAGCGGTCAGAAATCATCATCAAATATTGTTTCTTCATTTGCTTTCCACCAAAGTCAAGACTTCTGCTAAATACTATCACATGCTTGGCCAGCGAATTGAGCACAAGAAGCCCTTTTTACTTAGTCTCTCCTTAATCTTACACACATTCTCACACATTGCAATCAAATTAATTGGGCATAATTCATAGAGCAGGCTAAACTACATTATTAACAGGAGACAATGGGTGGGAGAGGGGGGGGGCCTCATGGTTGCAACGGTAACAAGGACAGAGGGGACAAAAGGGTTTAAAAGTAGGAAAGGAAGGCAGAGATGGGGAGAGAAAAGCAGAACTCTGCTCAGAAAATCTTTGGTTGGAGACTTCTCACGAAAATGTGAAAAAGCAAAAACTTGACTGTCGTGATGCTGCAGGAGCAGCCTGCAAACACAGAACTGACAAGGTTCTCAAAAGGAGCTTCATTACACCCTAAATTGTCTTTTTTTTTTTTTTTTTTTTTTTTTTACTTTGTTTCATATATAACACCAGTAGTCTGTTAGTATGAGTGTTTTTCAGACTAAACATAAAGACGTGCCAAAAGGCAAAAGCATGCCATGCATGATGCATGAAAAAAACTTGACTAATGACCTCTGTGACATGTATTATAACTTCCTGAGTCAAACATCCAGCGTCCTGGTTAGTGTGCAACACAATGAGAGCAATTTTCCATTCAAAAGTAATGTTATTATTTTTGGAGTAGGTTTAAACAAAACATTATTCATGTTGCTTCCTGGTCTAGTAGTATTTTTTTTCTTGCCTGAGTTATCCACACCCCTCAGTTTTTTTCTTCTTCATTGGGACAGACTGCTGGGAGGGATTACAGAGAAGGCTAAACACAAGCAAGATCTAATCCGAAACCAACAGAGTTACCTTCAAAAATATGTTTTTTTTTCAAAGTTGATGTCAACAACTGCACCTCTTTTTTATTTTTTTATTTTACCTGAAGCTGATGATTGAATATATTTAGTCCCTAAATTGTTTCATCATTAAATTTGAGGATATCTGTGCCAAAACAAAAAGGCAAGTACAACAATGATGCGCAACTTTTTCCTGGGCTCGGCGATAAGCGGCACAAACGAGGAAAAGTTGGTAGGAAGAAAAGCGAGAGCAGTAATATCTATGTGCATATTAGTGTGCAATTTAATCAAAATAGTACATTTTGAAAAATAAATAGTTACTTACCACACAGGAAATGCACCAAAAAGCTTCAGAAAACTGTCCACAAGGTTAAACCGACTATTTACAAATGAATGTACAATATCACTCATTAGTCCTGAGCTCAAGTAGCATTAAAAAGGCAAAAGGAGATTCACGTAACAACAGCATCCCACTGCAGTGAAACTAAAGACACTCCTTTAATTAACATTGTTATAGAAATATATATGCAAGTTCTATACTGTTTTTCATTTGATATCTTCCACATTAAACTGGCCTGAAGCCGTGTTTAGCTCATGGCATGCAAAGACATTTTCCGGTTCATGGAGCTTTTAAAAAACACCGAAGCCTCCAAAAGATTTCATACGAGTGCCAAACAACAATCCTCTCCTGATGTATAAATTTCAGTATTTAGATCATGTTTAGGTTGGAGTTTTTTTTCACTCTGGTCCCAAAGTCAGTCATTCAGAAACAAATTCTGCACACCAGTTTCTTCTGTAAGCACCGCACTCCAATAAACATTTGAACTCTTAAGAAGAGGTTAATTAGTAGTTTTAGATGTTGATATGGATGAAATTCAAGTGAAAGAAAAGATTATGTTGGAAACAAAGCACATACAGAATCTAATATTTAATGTATAATGCTTCTTTTCATTCTTAAGCAGACCTGCGGTAAATTTTCACAACACAGGTTTTTTGTTTTTTTGTTTTTTTTTTGCTGATATGATTATAACAATCAGTATTCTTGCATTTAAAACTGAGAGAAAAGCTTCTTCTAAAATCTAACAAAGTTGCATTGTGAGTGTTAGATTTACATCAGTCATCTATTATTATCGTCTGACTTTAATTTCGCTTTAATATCACCCTGTTGTAAAACCACACCACAGTGTAATGTCTTGTAATGCTGGAAAAAAAAAAATCTCTTGTGAGGTGACTGTCTATATTTTTCTCAAATGCAGTGAGCTAATAAAAGCCCAATATTCATTAAGCATGATGTCAATATTTACATTAAAGGGAGAGACAAGGAATCGCAGCTCCTGACTGCTTGTCTGAAATACGCTGCTTGTAATTAATGATCTTAGGCTCTCGTGAAAAATTACATCCAGAGTGGAAAGTGGCTCATTTCTTATAATTTAGTCGTGATGGGAGAAATCTGGGTGTCAGTTTGAGTGAATATGATACCAGAGTACGATCAGAGCAGGTATCACGTATACTAATACTGACACATTATATAGGTAAAAACTGTGATTGAGGATTTTCATCTAAACTTACGTGTAAAAATCAAGACGTAAATCACAAACACTTTGCACTCACTCACTGTGCTCACGTCTAAACTCAAGAAATCACTCCTATATTGTTGCATTTAAAGACATTACAGCCTAACATGTTTACAGTCTGAGGTACTACACCACCACCTCTGACTGTGACAACAAGGGGAAAGCAGTAATGCAGCTTGCCACAAAGCAGCGTGTGTGTTATTGCAACAAAGACTCCGTATGCAGCCGACCTGAACTTCAACTGTCACTAAAAATCAATTTTGGATTAACTCTTGATTCACTTGCAGCTTTACACTCCTAAACTCTGTTGTTGCTGAACAAAGGTGCAGTGCTGAAGCTGTACATCTACCTGCAAACGTAAACGTTTGAGGGAACTGCGCAGTTTTGCTTTTTACTCCGATCAGCCTTTGTAGGAGCTGAGGGAGAGAGGACTACAGACAGGTGAGAGATAATCTCTTCATTGACGGTTGCTGCCTACATTGGTGCTGTATAATTGCATTCAGCCATAAATGGGAGAAATTCTATCTTCCTAAATTAAGTCCCAACAGTCCTGCACCAAAGCTGACAGTGTCACAGCAGCAAAACTTGTGTTACAGAACTGCCTGTCTTGGAGGAGTACAGAGATATTTCTGATAAATGTGATTGCACGCATGTAAATGAAACAGATGCCTCGTAAGCCCTTCATAACCAAGTGTTTTTAGTAGTGAAACTAGAAGCATGCAGATGCCAGATACTTAGATTTTCCATTAACACTCAAGGGGTATTATTAAATTATATGTTACCTGACCCTGTTGGTGTTGTAATAACACAGTCCTAAACAGTGTTTGAGGCCCACCTATCTGCATCTAGGTTATGTGAAAGTGTAAACAGGCAGTGAAAACGCAGAGGTCTATAAAGTCAAATTTCCATCTCTTAAGATCAAATTCATTGTCCTGTTTCTGGACTACAAATTGAGAATTCCTACGGAAGTCCCTCCCTCCGCAGTCCGCTGTTGTACCTCGATGATGTAACCATTTTCCAAATATAGCGTGTTGCTGATGGCTACGCGGTCTCCGGACTGGCTGAGGCCGCTGTCAGTCTAGTGACGTCAGCGCGGTCGTGTTATTATTGTAAACAGCCCGCCTGCTCTCCACCGACGCTCTGTGCCGAACCGACTACTCCATCCAGTCCTTTGTTCATGCAGCAAAAACACCGACGCGACAAAGCGGAGTGGTCGTCCGCCCAAGCTGCGGACCGAACCTTAACGCAAAGTTACACACATCCTCTGAAATGATGACACCACAAGTATTTAATAAAATGGTCGCAAAGCCGCTATGTTTTTTGTTGAGCACCGGGAGCTTCTTGCAACCGGCGACTGCTCAATGCCGCTGCATGAATAACAATAATAAACTGGTAGCCCGTGTTGAAGCCAGGGCATAACACAACAATGCTCACTCGAAGAGTGTTTTTTTGTTGTTGTTTTTTTTTTTTTTTTACACATGCACTTCATATAAACTGATTTCTCCTTCATATATACGGACTACACCTCTAATCCCAGTCTTATTAGGTTGACAGCGGTGGAGTTAAAGCATCGTTGTCAATGGCTCCTAAATGCAAAATTGTTCAAAAACAAAAGGCTGCAAACTTGTCATTGTGAAAACAGCATGCACGGCGACATTTCTCACAATGAACAGGCCTATAACTTCTATTCTACCTCGTCAGGTCGACAGCATTATCTTAGAGGGACTTTACTTTGTGCCCAGATAATAGACCAAAACGACTTTGTTTTTGCGGCGACGACTGACAGCGAACGACAAACTCAACTAGTCGAGAGGTCACACACCAAAAGTTGAAATGAGTCCACTGAATGTTTAATGGAACTTACTCGACAGCCTGGGCGCGTTTCGGAGTGATCGACTGCGTCTCCCTCGCTGCCAGCCGGGCCACTGGTGACACCCTTACCTCGACATTTCCATCCAGGCAAGTTGACAACAAGCTTCCATTCTCCGACTAAGTGCAGTTTCAGCAAAGCTTCAAGGAAGTTGCTTCTTTTGTTCCCGTATTTTTGGTTGCGTCAATGTTGCGAAAAGGGGGAGGCGGAGCGGTGGATACAGAGAGCGACCGAGAGAGAGGAAGAAAAAACACACACACACACACACACACACACACACACACACACACACATACACACACACATCTGAGCGCACCATAGCCTAGTTCGCACGCCTGGCCATACACGCACAGAAAACCTCTCATCCAAATCCGCGATCAAGTCGTCTCATCAGCTCAGCTCACGTGTCCGGGGCGTACAGCATTCCCTTCAAAGTGAAGCAGACAGGCCACACGGTAACCGGTGCTTATAGGTCCGGTAGGCACTCCAAGATCAGGCTACTACAGGTCGGTGCGCCCGTGCGCGCGTAGAGGAACAGGGACATTTGCATATCCTGGCTCGCTAACTTGGATGTCTCCGCAGCGCTACAGATCGTATTCAGGCTTCCTTCTTTTGCTGTTAGTGACACTCAATGGCTTTGTCTTTGTAACTTCACCGAGTGAGAGTCTTCAAAACGAGAACACATGCAGCCTACGCGCCTTTCGACTTCAAACTCTGCTAGCTCCCCGCACAGTGCAGGGCGGTAACGAGATGCTCAGTAACGCGTTACTACCAGCAAGGAATTGGAGTGTAAACACTTAGTTTCCTTCCACTAAAAACAACCGCTGCTTCAACGCTCCTTCAGCATAAAAGCTGGACTGAATTTGAGTTTTTACCCCATTCATCCTTTGCTCTTTTTAGGTTACTTTCTGTCAAAGATTATAAAAAGATCAAAGCAGGAAAAAAAAAAATCTACTTTCTTTGTGTGGAAGCAGGGTTCGTCAACCAAACAAAAATATGGAAGGACAATTTGGGCATTACTGACAGGTCAGGTCATTTTATTTCCTGCTTTCTTAGCACAAAGAGGACCTTAAAGCAACGCAACAAGTATGGTGCAACGAGACTTCCCCCATATGATGTAAAAATTTAAGCAGGCTACTATTTGATGCTGCGAGCCCGTCACAGTTCTCGGAACAGAGGGGAAGAAGAGCTGAGACGGCTTACTATGCAGAAATAGGATCATGTTGGTTCATCGGATAAAAAGGTGAGCTCCCTGTTTCCCCGCTGCAGTTACAGTAGCGTTGCGTCAGGAAGTTGTTGGTGTCAGTGAAGTCACCATCAAGACGCCCTTCTCTCCCTCCAGCCGTGACGCCTTGCAGTGTGCTCAACGCAGGCCGTTTAAGATCAATTCTGCATCAAATAATAAAAAAATTAAAAAAAAATCAGCCGCTGTCTTTAGCTCCAAAATGTCCTTGAAATATTTTGACCCAACAGCGCGAGAGGCTGTGACAAAGTGCTGGGTACGATGCGAAGAAATGGCTGCAGATTTCAGTGAGGAGTAAGTAAATTTCAAAGGTCATAAAAAGAAAACTGAGGGGGAAAAAATGCAAATCTGATGAGTATGACATCTTTATTACAACATACCAAGAGCATGTATTAAACAGAGATACTCCTGGTGCACACGCACGATATGCCAGCAGTTTTAGGCCTGGCTTACACAGTTCAAAACTCTTTTGAAACTGTTTGGAATTCACTGGTTAACAGCAACATAAAAATCAAGGCCTGTGAAGGATAATCTGCAAAACAACTCCAACATTTTCCCTACAATCCCAAAGGCTTCACGGATTGTAAGAAAGCTTGGAGCAAAAAGCACCAGTCTGCGTGCGTAAAAGGCGCAATGCAAGCATGGAAAGTTCTGGTTTATCACTGTGGAAAAGTCTGATGAAAAACACGAGTTTTGATTAGGTGCAGGCATCAGATTTTTATAGAAGTGCTATTTCTGGTTCAAAAATCTTATATTTGTGCAACTGTCCACTGATCGTGCCATCACTTTTTTTTTTTTTCAAGGTTTACAAATGGAGCAAGGCGAGGCAGCCACCCATGTAGTTTGAGGTTGTATAATTGATAGCAAGAGAGTTGAAGCTGCTACTTGTTATCAGAAGCATAAATTCAAAAGGTTACTCAGTAAAAATACAGCCTACTGCGGAACAAATACACTGACAACCACTTTATTGTCTAATCCATCACATCTTCATTGAAAAAAAGGCGCGCATAACAGCAAGTGTAAAACAGTTATTCCTAATGTCTGACAGAAGTTACACACCAGCAAGTGTACGGCTAATATGCGCTATGGTCTTTGCAAGTGATAATATAGGCAAGCAATATAACAAATTTACAACAAAAAGAAAAACGTGTGCTCTTTTTGGCTGTTTCACTCGTACCAAATATTGTTACACATTTGCTTTTGGACTTTACGAGCATTTACAGAGCTCGTTTGCAGTTTCTCATGCGAAACCTGTATCGAAAAGTGCATTGGGATACATGCTTTACTATACTTGTGAAAATTAAAATATTGAGGTTGATTGAATGAAATGCCAAAAATGTTTTCTGATTGTCAATGTCTATAGTCAAATGCACAAAATGCCTCGTTTTCTTTAAGAAACATTTCGCAAAAGATCGTTTTTGCAAAATTAGAAATGGGACTTTGTTTGCCAATTAAATCTTCACCATTCGATATAGCTAATACATTTAAATATTAAATTGCCTCGAGGAGATTTTTTTTTAACACATTCTGAGTTTGACAGAACTATACACTCTTTTAAAAACCTTGAAGTTAAATCCTGAAGCCTTGAGCGCTGGAATAAACAGAATTACAAGTCCAACGTAACCAAATAATACAGGGTCTGTCACCTATTTGCTTTGATTTGCATATATTAACTGTGTATGACTTCATGCTCTGGTTTTCTGTGCGCAAAATGAAGTGATCACCTGAAAAAACGAACTCGAATTGTGTTCTCGGCGAGTGTGTTTGGGAGTGTCACGCTCACAGTTATGCAGCAGCATTTGAATATTTGCCCGATGTGTGGGCTGATGCCGAGTCAGAATGCAAAGAAGAAACAGTAATCAGACACAATTATCTGACATGCTGCGGCTTCCCTTAAAGGTCATCGATGAAGAACGAGACTGCTAAGAGAGCGCCAAAATAGTTGTGGAGATTTTATGATTTTAATCTGTCCACCACCCAGGTTCTTCTGAAAAAACTCACATGTGGTGTAGAAAGTTTGTGTAGGCTTGTGTTCTCACTCTTAGTCTTTCCTCTG
The DNA here is from genome assembly GCF_022577435.1 of Embiotoca jacksoni. Classification (NCBI taxonomy): domain Eukaryota; kingdom Metazoa; phylum Chordata; class Actinopteri; family Embiotocidae; genus Embiotoca; species Embiotoca jacksoni. The sequence goes on from NW_027185340.1 coordinate 5,367,936, forward strand.
AACTGCTTTGACATTTCAATCGTCACTTCGTGAAAATATAAGACAGATGCGCAAAGGCAACTATTTGATCAACTCCAAGTGGATGAAAAACATCATGGCTGATCTGTTCTTTCTCAAACTTAGTCCAGGATAGGTGTCACACTCGTGCTTTATTAAACTGCAGAACTTTCATGCAAATTTCACTTAATAAAATGTGACTTTGACAGTTGGATTAGTAGGACCGATATCTAACCTACTTATGTTGTTGTGCGTCCACAGAAGAGGGAAAACAACTAAGGACAAAACAAAATGTGCAAAATTAACCCTTTCTGCACTTGTTCACAAAAAGTTCCCGTTATAACTTTGCAATCCATTATTTATCTGGAGCATTTTCAACAGGAACATATGACCACGCGCATCAAAGACCCGCATTCAAATTGCGCAAGACCAGAACCGTTGAAAACATCACACCTTTTGCTTTACTCAATTTAGATATTTCGAATATGAGGAGTGAAAGGTCATATTGTGTGGGAGGGATCTATGTGAGTCAAATCAAAAAACACATGAGTCTGTGTCTGTTTGTTTGTGTGGTATGGCCTAGTGTGTGTGTGTGTGTGTGTGTGTGTGTGTGTGTGTAATCGCGCACATGACACAGCTCAGCTTCTCAGCATTACAGCAGCTTTTCAGACCGTGAAGACGTTTTTAGCCATTGGACAAATACGTTTCTTTTAAACAGTCTGTTTACATGTGGAAACAAAACAGGTTCTAAGAGCAGATTAAAATTAACTTCAGTTCACAATTAATCAACAGTTAAGTCAAAGTAGACCTGTACAGCCCTGCATCTGGTGACTTATTGACAGATTAATTGTGATTTTCTTGAAAATCAAATGGGATATTTAGAGCAGGCTTCTCATGACAGCCATGCATCTCACTCATGTCATATAGACTGAAAATGCAGTGCCAGCATGCAAACACAACTGTCACTGTCAATGGGATCCTTGTCAGCATGGGGGACACATCCAAGATCAATGATGTTCACTCAATTAACCTGATGGATAAAATGTCAGACGGGTTATGGATGGGATTGCCTATAGTTTTTTTTTTTTTTTCCTTTTCTCTCTGAGCTAATATGTATACCTCCAGGGCTGTGTGTCTACGGCCTGGAGAGGAGGCAGTGGGTGAGGCCTGTCCCTTCTAAAGCACCCATGTGTCCAGAGCAGAAGTAGGTCAACGGAGACTGCTGGTTGGTGAGTTGGAACGATGCTGCTCTCTCACACACATACACAGGAAAGAAAAGGAGGGAAAAAAGCAGGAGAAGAAAATCCTTGCCTTTCGTTTGGGGGATAATAAGAGACTGTTTGACCTATTTGTCCCCTTAAATAAACTGTCAGCCATTTAGTTGGGACCCCACCAATTATGCTTTTTAATGGCAAATCGCCTGACTAAGTTCAAAGGTCTCTCCTTTCTCCCCCCATCTTTGTCTCCATCATAACTTTCAGAGATGTTCAGTGTGCAGAAACAGTCAGTTACAGTCTTTGCCGTCATATAAAACAATAGGGTGTATTCAAACCGAACTCAACTGATTTCATATTTCTCTTAAGCTCTATGCAGAAGAAAACAAGTACAGTATATGAAATGCAGTGATGTAAGTGAATAGAAAAGGAGCAAAAAGATCAAATTAAACACAAGAATGAATAAAAGTTGTTACACAGTACAATAAACAATAAACAGTCATATGGCAACGGATACAAGAGTTTAAGAGGCATGTCTGTAAAATATGTTACTGGAGATGACTTGCAGCCTAGTTTAAAGCTGTTATTCAAGGATATGTTTGCATTTTTACATGCCATTCTTAAAACAATACTCACATGCCCATGTGCACATTGAAGAAGCTATTAGGCGCTGCACTTATTCCTCTCATCTCACTCGGAGCTCGATGCCAAAGTCTCTTAAAAGCCATCAGTTAAATCTTAATAGCAAAACGTACATGAAGAACTGCTACAACACAGCTGAGTTTAGTTGTAGTTGGGTATGTAATTCAAACAAACTTTATGATCACAGTAAAACAGATGGAGATTGTATCCAAGCACAGATGCAGTTGGAGCTATAAGGGGCGATTGAATCCAATACTGTTACATACATGGTAAAATTATCAGCATTTGCGTGTTATCTTGTATCTAGCCTATGGTTATGTAAGGTAGCACAACCTGACACAAGCTGACAGGAAGTGTAACACACATAGCCCCTTAATGCATCTGTACTGCATGTACAAAAGGTGTCCCATATTCACAGAGCGCTTATAGGCTGCTGTCCATAGGGACAGCACGTGTTCCTGTGATAAGTTCCCTGTCCTACCGCCGCATAGTCAGTCAACACAATGTGAATCAACAGGCGACTTAGCGACCCCAGCCAAACACATTTCCTAGAGAAAACATGTCAACAATGGCTACCCACAACAGCATACATGAATGTTGCCTTTCTGTTGACCTACAAAGGCTGCACTCTTAGTCAGACGCATGCAAACCTCACTTACCTTACCAACCGGCTAAAACAGGGAGATTGTGCCTCAAACTGAATCCTGTTTCCTCTTTATTGTCACTTGAGAGCCGGACTCGAGCACCATTTGCATGCGTTACTGTGTGTGTGTGTGTGTGTGTGTGTGTGTGTGTGTGTGTGTGTGTGTGTGTGTGTGTGTGCGCACGCGCGGGAGTGATAAAAGGCACGGTGAGAAAACACACGGAAGTGACCAAACATATCAACCGTTGGAGGGCTTCAGCTGGTGCCTCATGAGTGAGGCCTATGACTAACATTGGAAAAGAGTAGGAGTGGGCCTGTGCCAATGTTGCCATACCAATACTGCAGAGAAAGAGAAGGAAGGTAGGAACGAGTGGAGGGCGATTGGACAGGGCACGGATGCGCCAAATAAGACCAATAACAGGTGGTGAGCGTGGAGAGGGATGGTGGTGCAAGTCGTCCTTATTTAAGTCAACATTTGCATCCTGATGAACCCTTTGACCCGAGAGGTAGACTGATCCTTAAGCCTGTTGTGTGTGAGGGATTAGCGTGTTGCTCATACATTATGTACAGTATGTGTATAACTGCATGTCTGCGGCGGTGAATTATTAACTTATTGTGCTCATCGGACAGTCGACATGAAAGTCAGGCGCGGGATAGCATGCGAGCAGCCATCCCAGCAGAACACAACATGAAGTGAGGGGACTTAAAGGGGGAGGAATCAGTAATTTTGTTTGCTTCCTCTTCCCAGTTCCAAGTGTATCCTGCATTTAGAGCAAGTCGCACAAGTTAAGATAGAAGTCGTGACATGATGAGGCTTGGGGAAGTACAAGACAACGATGTGTGCAGCCCGTGCCCTTGAATCCTATTTATACAGGTCTTTATTGATACATGGCTGTGAGTAATAACTCTGCCAAGAATAGACGCTCTTCATGGAAAAAAGAGAATTTCGCAGCTTGCCGGTTATTTTGTTTGATTATCCCTGACCACATTTCTTTCTCCATTGTGTGGACTCACACCCTCACATCACGATGAGCCCTCCCTCATTCCCTTCCTATCTCTCATCCCTGCTCCTCTCTGTCCCACACTACATGCCTCTCTATTTATACTGTTGAGTCAGTTTGCCACTGACAGTGATAAGGAAGACTGAATCATCATGTGTTAGAAACACCAGCTTTCATCTATCTTTTAAAAAGGAAACATTGAGTTGTGCTGGCAGTTCATTCAAGGATATGAACTGCTGCATGAAGAAAAGTGGGCACTATGGTAACCTGGCTGTCAGATGAATAGATTCAAGTATGGAAACAGTACGCAAGTGTGTGTACAGTGAAATGTCCTCAGCATCGGCAGTGGCTCCAGAGAAGGAGAGGTGTATCACTCCAGCAGGATGCTGGTCCATAGGTTTCTGGTTTCAGATGGCAGGCATGCTGGGAGCACAGTGTGGAGCACAGCACAGCCAAGTGGACAACAATGGAAACACGCAGAGACACAGGTGTCCCCACCAAGAACCCAATGTGTGATAGAGTGTGTTTATCTGTGAGCCTGGCTCCACGTCCACGCAACGTAAATATCTTGTTGTGCATATAACGTGTTTATATATTGTGCATGTGCTTCTGCGATACATGCCCCTGCGTGTGTATTATGTATTTATGTGTGTGTTCATACTAGCTCTCTGGTATTGATTCACTTGCACTCTAGCTGCACTTTAGCTGCGCTCATGCATACTTCCCTCAGGATGGCAACACCTGCAAATGGAAATGAAGCAATTATTCCTAAAAGAAAGATGCATGGCTCTGTGAAGACTGAACCAGAAGCAATGCTTGTAGAAAAACAAATAAAGGAAATTGAGATCACAGTCATCGTGTCTCTTACGGTGTCCATTCCTATTTTCCTTCCTATTTATTTACAAGTCTCTCTCTCTCTTTATCTTTCTCTTTCTCTTTCTCTGTCTCCTTCCTGCTCTCTCCCTTTAACTCACTGGAGGATGCTAACCCATCAGGTCCCTTGGCTCCCCTCCATTGGATGATGTCATTTTAGATGACATCACCATGCAGTGTATGTGTGTTTGTGCTATGTGTATGAGTGTGTGTGCCCCCCCCCCACCACCACCACCACCACCACACACACACACACACACACTCAACCCACTCCCCTCCCGTTCCTCCTGCAGCCCTCCCTCTGCTTCTTTCCTCGGAGGGAAGGTGCTGTTTGACACAAACCCGCTATACCTCGACCATCAGCCAAACTGCGGGGCAAGGAGAATGAGAGAGACAGACACGGACTGCCAGGAAGGCAGAAAACCACACACACACACACACACACACACACACACACACACACACACACACACACACACACACACACACTAAAGAGGGAGGCGAGGTAGTCTTTGGAGTGGTAGTGGTGTGATGTGAGGGCAGAGGAAGAAGTGTGGAGGTGTGGCAAGGGCTCAGGGAGGGGATGGGCTCTGAGGGGCAAGTTTTACACAACACTGCTGCTACTATATGACCACAAAGCACAAGCAAAAACTGTCATTAAGTTTAAAAAACTAGTGCACGGAGGAATGCCACAGACTGTCTGAATTCTTTTTTGGCTCTATTGTCTGTTGTTAACACGGTTATATATAAGACTTAACAGTCGGGTCCAAATTTCTGGAAAACAAATGAGTTTAAAGGAATAATTCGACATTTTGGGGAAAAGGCTCATTTACTTCCTGCAAAGAGTTATGTTACATCTCAGGCTACAGACAGCAGCAGGCTTAGTTTAGCACAAAGACTGGAAACAGGGGGAAACTGCTGGTTTAGCTCTTTCCAAAGGCAACAAAATGCACCCATCAGCCACTCTGAAGCTCAATAGCTAATTCATTGCAGCTTGCTTGTTTGTTTCTTCCATAAAAAAAAAACTGAAGGGTAAAAATGATCAAAATCATTTTACACTGGGGGAATATCGTGGACAATATCTCAGAATTAGCGCTCCAACCCAAGAAATAGTCCCGCAAAACCACATCCCTTTTTTACATGGTAGGCTTTTGGCATGGACTATACTCGTCGACTGTAAGTAAATGTGGACGTAGCTTCCACTTCTGAGAAGTGAGGCTGATGCGGAGGTGCCTTAAACTGAAATACAACCGAGGGACGCTAGGGGTTGGCTATGAAAAGGCTCTGGCTTCATAGAATCCCATTGAACTTCCCTCATGAAATACAAGGTTAATACATTTTTTTCCATAAATCATAATGATGTCATTTGCTAAAGTCACTTCTACTAATTTGTTTTCTGGCGGTCACTCTGGAAACAATCCCTTCATTAATTTGATATTAGGCCTCAAAAAGCAGTATGTTTGGGGGCGCGTCTGTTTGATTGACAGGCCTGCGGTGCAGTCAGGATTCTTATATAGGTGGGCGGGAGGTCGTTTCTTCAGGTTCCCAGTCAGATTGAGTCGGATTCACCGCTCGCTCCTTCCCAGCTCGTCCAAACATGGTCACTTCTGGCTCCAAAATAGCAAAACGCTGAAAGACAAAGTCTGAACTCAAGGCTTCAGAACGGCCGTTCACAAACCGATGGGCGACGTCAGTGCTGGTTTCAGCCTGATTACGCTGAAGCTACCCTCTGTTAGCGTCTCCTGTGTTAAAGTCAGATGTTTTGTTGGCCCATCTATCCACCCTGTCCTTCTCCCTAAATAGACTTTGTCGCTCAATAACAAAGGCACCTGACTTCCTTTTGTCCTCCATCATATGTCTTTTGGCTTGAAGATTTTGTCAGTATGTAAATATATGTCCTTTTGGTGCACTTGCTGAACTGACTGAAGGACAGTTTTTTAACTCCAGCATCTCTTCAAACTCACAAATGAAGACTTTATATGTCTTTAAAAACAACCTACTACACACTGTTTTACAATGAAAGGCATCCCCATGCAGCAGGTTACCTCACTGAGCTCAGCTTTACACACCAACACCAACTGGAGGTAGGAGAGGATGTTGTTGTAATGATTCAATTTCATTACAATTAGTCGTTAAGTGCCGGTGACAAGGAATACTCTTCAATTTTTGCCATGACTAATTTAGTACAAAGATCCTCTCACTCACGTCTTTCATACAAGTCTCAGTGCAGCAGAGTCACTCCCACACTGGAACACGCCTGAGCTTTATTGAGCACTGTTGGCACTGTCTGAACCAATGATGTCATCCTGGTGAATGGGCCAGCAATATTGGGATCAGCATGTTTCTGAAATGAGAAACGGTGGGGATAGACGTGTGTCGTAGTAGGTATTGTATTCATTATGGCAGAAAGGTAAAGTTGCAGCATTTTTGTTTTCTTCTACAATAGTGAGCTTTTGAGACTGTGTGCCCACAAAAGCTGGTCTCAAATTACATGTTGCAAGTCTCAAAATATTGAGGCATGGTTGGAGGTTTTCATGTGGCGGCGCTGAAGCGTTTTGATAAGCGGTTTTACAGTCTGCCGGTAAAATTGGCTGTTTTCAGCTCGGGATTGTAACGTAACACGAAGCAGATTATAACAATCAGTTTGAAGCAATAACAGACTCCTTTTTAGAGGGGTGCGTGTGCTGAGGTGGGGATTTCATTATCAGTCCTATAACTAGATTGTGAGGTCCGGGGCTTTGGTCATGGTGTTCACCCGTCTGTCCCATGAGTGCAGGCCAAGGCCCCCGTTACCTCCACCTGCTCCAGCCTCCAGAGGGGACCAGGGCTAAATTTAGACCAACAAGGAAGCTCGTTTGTGGACACGAAGCAGGACAGAGATCCTCCAGATTGTTGGAAAACTGGGGCCCTCGTTTTTGTGCCAAGCTTCGAGGGTGGGTGTTTACTACAAAAAATATTCAAGGGTAGCATTTTAAAAAATATTTATATTTTGGATTCCATTTTTAATGGCTGGTAACCTACAGGCATTCACACACCCCAGAGAAAGCACCTAAATAAATGGTGATTCCCTGACTTTTCTTCTTGTGCCACGATAAATGTCCCAACAACTAATTGATGGAATGAAATAAATGTTGTTTTTTTACCCTCATGTCCGTTGGGACAGATTTCAAAATCTTTGTTTCTTTGCATTTTTAGGTAGCGCCACTATCAGGCCAAATACTTTACAATATAGGCACAACAAGCAAATTTGGCAATTAGCCAGTGTTTGCATGCTAACACACTAAATTAAGATTGTGAACATGGTAAACATTACACCTGCAGGCGTCGTCATGTGCACCTACTTTAAATGTTATCCGCTCATTAATGGCCATTATCAACTACTGTCGGGACCCTTTTCCACCTACCAGCTGGCTCAGCAGGCCATTATAAACCATGTAGCCTAAATGAGTGTTGGAAAGTACCAGCGACAGTGTTGGAACTTTGTCGTCATGGTAACAGTTATAACCACAAGGTTAACGTTGCGACACAATTGCAGTTTGGTTAGGGTTGGGTACCAAAAGGTCTTGGATAGGTTTCGGAAAATATCGTGGCAAAAGAAGTACGTTACATATTCGAGTTGCATGACGTACATCACAACAGTTGAATATGTTGTGTAAAGTAACATGTATGTAAAATAAGTCAATGTTGATTTTGTTTTCACGTGGCACACTAATAATTGTCTTTTGAGTGAAGGTTGATTCCTCAAACCACCTTCGACCTCGTCTTTACTATAGACTGTATATAAAAAGTGGACATATGTGGAAGTGCCTTAAGCTGCAATACCACAGAGGCCCACTAGAGGCTGGCTCCAGAAAGCCTCCGGCTCCATAGACTCCCATTCCTTGTCTCGTGTAATACAAATTCAATACATTTTTTTTCTTAGCTAAAGTTACTCCTTCTTATTCGTTTTCTGGCGGTCCATCTAAAAATACTCCCGTCAATAATAAAAAAAATAGGCCTCACAAAGCCGTGTTTTGGGGGACGTGTCTGTTTGATTGACAGGCCTGTGGTGCAGTCAGGTTTCCACCTGACGTCACGTCACGATGGCCACTAGAGGTCACACGTGACACCGTCATTGCTTGGCTAGGTTTAAGCACCAAAACTACTCGGTCAAGTTTTGGAAACTATCATAGTTTTGGGTGAAATACATTACATTACATTATTACATTAGGTTACATTATATTAAGTAATTAACAATGTACATTAAATGAGTCAATGTTTTTTTTTTTTTTAAATTTCACCTTGGATACAAACAGCATTTTCCTGGTTGACAGCCCTGCATTTGATTCACGTACTGTACATATGGCCTGTGATTGAAAGACTAAATCCAACATTATGTCAGACAATAGGCAAGCAACGAGGGTGACTATTTACCAATAAGAGACATCATCTTGTTATTGTAATCTTTGTTTCTGCGGTGACCATTTTGCAACAGTGTACCCTTGCAAAGTCATTTAATCATTTTACTTCTTTCAACAAACAAACAATAGACCATATTTTCCAACAATAAATGACCATTCGATAAATGCCGACACTTTTTTTAAAACACATTTTGGAGAAAAGTTAGTAAATTATTTTTGTAAATAGCCAGGTTGGTGAGAACGATGGTGAGAAAAAAAACAGGACTGCAAGTCTCAGTTGAAGACCAAGTGGGGAGCAAATTTTTTGCAGTGTTGAGGGGGCTGGGCGAGGAGTCTACCAAGAGGGAGCCGTGGACCCCAGCCAAAAGCTCACACACTCTCTCTCTGCACGTCTCAAAACAAAGAGTTTCAGTGTGAACATACACACACATCCATTCGGACACATGTGCACAAACGTATGTGCTCTCCTGCCTTGCATGCACCTGTTGTCCTGTATGGATCATGCTGCTCACCCTTGAACAGGAGGTAGAGCGCTAAGAATTTCCACCGGTGCGTGGGAGGTAGGTGTGTGTGTGTGTGTGTGTGTGTGTGTGTGTGTGTGTGTGTGCGTGTGCGTGTGTGTGTGTGTGTGTCTGCATATGTGTGATAAAGAGGGAGACAGTAAAAGAGGGAGGAGATCGCCAGCGGTGGATGACTTAAATTAATCCCCCCCTCCTTTTAAACACACCCTCTTTAACTCAATCCTCTGCCCTTCAGCCGCTCTTTGTCCACCCTTCGGACCCCCCACCCCTCTCCCCTACCCACCACCCTTCACCCTGTGGGCCCGAATGTCGCCCTAACATTGACATGTTTTGGGTCATTTCATCTGATGGGATCTCCTGGGAGGAATTAGCATGTGCAAAAGAAAAGTCCACAGTTTTAAAAGCTCAGTGTTTCCAATTTGCCGCCACATGCTTCAAATTAGCCACGTATTTACTAAGGTCAGGCACTGGGCACGGAGCCCGTGGGGGAGCCTGTGGAAGGGGTTCGACAGGGAGAGAAGCAAGTTAGTTAAATGGCAGTCCACTGCTGCGATTATGCTTATTTATTTATTTAGTTTAGCCTAAACTAATGCACACAAACATAACTGTTAAATTGTTTTCTGCTCTTTTTTAATAAAAATCCAGATAAAATAGCAATTTTAATATACCAGAGGCACACACATGCATTCAGTGTGTTCAGGAGAGACAGGCTCTGATGAAAGCCTCTATCTAAACACACATGGCTTTTTTCACACTCAGAGGAGAGGTCTTGCTTTACTGCCAATTACTTGAAGTTTTTTTTTTTTTTTTTTTTTAACTTGGTGAGGAACTTTGTATGTAAGCAATGAAAATTTAACACAGTGGCTCAAAATACTGTTTTAGGGTTATTTTAAAGTGATTCCATTCGGAATCAGAAGTGGCCTTTTTTTTCCTGGCGCAGCAGAATATGAGAATCTGTGGCCTGGCTTCCGTCAGAAACCTGAAGGTTTACAAGCTTATTATTAGGTATTTTCTGTTCTGAAGACATGTTTTATTTGTTCTGAGGCCAAATGACATCCTAATCGCATCTGTTGTGTGTTTGTCTTGTTTATATCACGACTCAGTCTTGGGTGAGGCTCCTCGAATGGGTTTAATGTGTGTGCATGCACGCCTTTATGTGTGTGTGAGCACAAGTGTGTCAACATGCACACGTTTTCTGTGTGTGTGTGTGTGTGTGTGTGTGTGTGTGTGTGTGTGTGTGTGTTAGTGCGCGTGCGTGTGCAGCCGAGCCTAAAAGCATTTAAGCGGGAATGGGAGAGGGTCTGGAATCCTGGGATGACATCATTATCCATGATGTCATTTCTGCAGGGTGACTTTGGCACATGTGATTGCTTGGGTGAGGTCACACTTTCACTTCTAACTCTCTGTAATTGACAATGTAACAGCGGGTCACCACTGCAGATTGAGCCACGTCAAATTTAGCATGCGGTCAGGTAGTCAGAAGTAACAGTTTTAAAATGTGCTGCCAATCTATTTGATATATTTCTTGTCACAGACACTGGTTATTTATTTTAAACTTGCTCCTAAGTCATCAAATTCTTTAAAAATACCAGATTGATACCTGGCTTTGATATTAGTCCATTATTGATTACATCATAAAGGTTTTATTGATGTGAGAATTTATGATGTGCTGTCTGTGTGCTTTTGCTCTCCATACAGCCTACTGCTTGTGCACGGTTTTTCTATTTAAGTGAGGTTTTCTCCACGTGTTTTGTTAGAAATTTAAAACAATTACTACACTCGCTTGCCACATTTTACGAGAAGATTCATAGCATGGTGATAATTTCAACAAATAATTTGTCACCTCCATGTGAAGTAAAAGAAAAGAAATGCCCAACCAAAAGCCAAAAAGGAGAGAGGGGTGAGTGTGACTACAGTTAGAGGAGGGGTTTCCACACACAAATACATTAAACTATTCTTTTCCAGTTTTCAGTGTCGAATTTAACACGGGGAAAATATGTACATATGTTTCGGCTATTTCTTCCTCTGTGTCTACGGGTGATTCAGTATAATGGTTGTGTCATTTTAACCTGTTTAAACTTGTGAATAAAAAAAGAACATTCTGCGGCTATACGCATAAAACTGACTTGACTCTCTGACTCTTTCTTTGGAACAACTTCACAGTGTAAAAAATATTGTGTCAAGAACATTACATCTTAAAAAATAATATATTGTAAAAAAAAACATCGATTTTATAAATTCTGATAATGTGCTTGACACAAATACTTTTTCTACCGTAAAGTTGTTTCAAAGGAATAAGAGGGTTGAGTCAGTATAATTCACATAGCCCACAAATCAGACACCCTCTATTTTCAAAATCCTGATTCTGATTGAGGAAAAACTTCCCAGAAACCCTTTAACAGGGGAAAATAGCAAGAAACCTGCCGACGAGTAACAGAGGAAGGAGGCTTCCTCCAGGATGGACAGACATGTATCAGATGCCGTATGTACAGCCCAGACAAAAGCAACAAATTACATGTACGATGTAACATACAGTAAACAGAATAAGATGCTGAGCAACCACTAATAATAATCAATTCACATTTATGTTTAATTCACTCTGTGGATTCTCTAATTCAGAATGAGCAACCAACTCCAAAGGAAGCGGAAGCTTTGATTGTATTCTTAACAAAGAAGTCAGGACCGCAGATACACTAACGCTCAGGCATTAAGTTTACAACTCCAAGATGGGAATGTGTCAGAGACTGTGGTGTTTGCTCATACCACAAAGAGTAAATTTGGAAGAAGACTCAACCTTTGCTCATTCTAACCGACTGAGGTCACAGCAACACTCATCCGTGAGTGGTTTTCTATTGTCTGAAACAGTATGTGTCGATGGAAAGAGAATCATGTAAAACTTGTTGACTTCGAAACTTCCGTGGTTTCCTAATGTGTCCTCCTCTGGAGTGAACCTGTAGGTCATTTGCCTCAAACCTTTCTTGACAACATTATTTAGCCAACAACCATCAATTTATCATAGCAAGAACGTTCTCTCTCGCTCCCTTCCTCTCTCTCTCTTTCTCTCTCTCTCACACACACACACAAGCGCACACACACACACACACACACACACACACACACACACACAAGCGCACACACACACACACACGCACACACAGGCACACACAGGCACACATGGATAGCTTGAGGCAGGCCATCTATTCTCATTAGTACCCTGTTGCAGTCGGCTGACGGTAAACTGAGCGTGTGCCAAAGTCGTAAACTTTACACACCCCTCCCGCCATTACCTCATAATTATGATATCACGCAAGTGTCTCATAGTGATGACATCACGCCACCAGATTCACGGTCTTGCCTTTTTCGATTACATTACACTTGGCCAGTTCATGCGAAGACCCCTTATCCCTGAAAAGCCAAGGACAAAATGCAGACTGAGTCCAGTCTGGAGAGTAATGACCAATTTCACTATTGAGATGAAAGTGTCTGGTTCAGCTATTGTTGTCTGGTGAGAAGAGCTTAATGGCAGAATTAAATCTCTCGTTCACACTCTGAGATAATGGTGTTGGCAAATAAGGTAGCCATTACCCATAGCATGGAAATTTGCCAAAATCCTTATGTCACATAGGTAATGTTTTGGTCTTTCTGGTCATGAAAGATGAAATCAGCGGTCTTACACACTGTCTATCCATTCCTGCCTCTATATAAACATTTGCAGACAGACGCAATTTCAAACATTACTTAAAAATGATTGTGTTTAAAATGCCAATGGTTTTATTGATTGTGTAGGTCAAAAAATCAGCACCGCTCTAAAGCATAGTCCTTCAGAGCACATGAAATTATGACGAGTTGCTTTAGTTTAGTGGAAAATGACAGTTCTGACATTAAAGCTTAGATCCATCATGGGGAACAATTTCACTAAAAGACTGGCTAGTTATTTTATGAAGCAGCAGGGTCAATCCATCTTCTGAGGTAAGTTAAAGGCTATATGTCGGGCTCTCAGCCATCCGGTACCTGTCACTGCTTCGTAGCCACTCTGCCTGCCACAACAACAACACCTTCATGTGTCCTGTGTGTTCATGTGTTCTCATGTGTCCTTGAATGTGGGCGCAGAGAGAGTAGAACTAAACTTACACTAAACTACATTAAACTACACCACAGTAAACTACAACCCCGTTTAAAAAAAAAAACCCAACTTAAATGAAAACAGAATGCAATGATTTGCAAATCACGTGAACCCGAATTTACTGAAAATAGACCAAAGACAACATATCAAATGTTAAAACTGAGAAATTGTATCGTTCTATGAAAAATATATGCTTATTTTGAAATTGATGGCAGCAACACGCTTTATAAAAGTTGGAACAAAGTCAACGGAAGACTGGAAAACACTAAAAGAAACACCTGGTGGAACATCTCACATCTAATTAGGTTACCTGGCAACAGATCAGTATCATGATTTGGGTATAAAAAGAGCATCCCAGAGAGGCAGAGTGAAGATGGGGGAGGTTCACCACTCTGTGAAAGACTGCTTGGAAATTTCAATGTAACTGCAAAGAATCTGGATATTTCACCATCTAGAGAACATAATATCGTGGACATATTCAGAGAATCTGGAAAAACATCTGCCTACTAGGGACAAATTTGGATGGCAGTGGTCTTTGGCCCAGAGGCATTAAAAACAACAAAATTCTGTAGTGGAAATCACTGCATGGGCTCAGACACCATTCCGAAAACCATCTTCTGTGAACACAATTCTTAGCTAGATTCACAAATCAAGTTTAAAACTCTACAATGCAAAGAAGAAACCATTTATAAACGTGAATCAGAAATGCTGCTGCCGAGCTCATTCAAGATGGACTGAGGCAAAGTGGAAAACTGTCATGTGGTCTGATAAATAAAAATGTGAAATTCTTTTTGAAAGTCATGTGCGCCGTGTACTCTGGGCTAAAGAGGAGAGGTACTGACCAGCTTGTTATTAGCAAACAGCTCAAAAGCCTGCATCTGTAATTGTATGGGGATGCATTGGTGCACATGGCATGGCTAGCTTGCACATCTGGTAAGGAACCATCATTAACATATACAGGTTTTGGAGCAACATGTGCTGCCATCCACATCACGTCATTTTCAGGGAAGGGCTTGCTTATTTCAGTAAGACAATGCCAAACCACATTCTGCACGTATTATAACAGCATGGCTCCGTAGTAGAAGAGTCCGAGTACTGAACAAGCTTCCTGCAGCCCAGACCTGACACCCATTGAAAACATTTGGTGCATCATGAAACGGAAAATACAACAAAGGAGACCCTGAACTGTTGAGCAGCTGAAATCTTATATCAGGCAAGAATGGGACAACAGTTCACTTTCAAAACTCCAGCATTTGGTCTCCTCAGTTCCCAAACGTTTATAGAGTGTTGTTAAAAGAAGAGGTGATGCAACACAGTGGTAAACATGATCCTGTCCCAACCTGTTTGAAACATCTTCCTGGCATCAAATTCAAAATGTTGCCTTTGGTCTGTTTTCAATTAAACATGGGTTTTACATGATTGGAAAATCATCGCATTTTTCTTTCAATTTACATTTTACGCAGCTGTAAACTACACTAAACTACATGACACTACATAACACCACACTACAATAAACTACACCACACTGCATTATCTAAACTTAACAAAACTTAAAAAAAAAGATTCAAATTCATAGCTTATAATGTGTAATACCTAGTGACAGTAGTTTGATATCATAATCGAACCCGTCCTCAACAAAACAAAAATATGCTAACAGTGAATTTTTATGTGCTGTAATTACGTTAATACCTCATGTGTGTCACAGCATTTACTTTCATGTATGCATTGCACGAGCCTACAGATACATTGCGTAATAGACAGCTCTTTCCCCGTCATAGATTTAAATGGAATGAACACGATGACTTTGTTCCCAGATTATCTCAGCATGCCTGTGAAAAATCAAGATAATCTTTTAATGGCCTGAGTTGTCAACTGTCTCATTGCGCAGCTCATAAATGTGGCAGTGGAGAAAGGGCCCCTCGGCAGCTCTGGGTCCGCTCGACTGTTTTGTGTCTGAAACTGGATCCCTCAAAGTGAAATGGAATAAGTACTGTTATCTGGGAAACAAACAAAAAAAAAAGAAGCGGTGTGGCTTTGCTTCGTTCAAGAGTCGCCTTAACTCCTGCTGTTAGTCGGGGAAATAGCTGCTGCGCAGGTACTGAAAGTGTAGCTGATGGTTGTGTCTTTACATGTAGATTTCGAAAAACAACAACAAAAAAAACAACCTCTTTCAGTATATTTATAAAAGATGTCACATTGAAAAAAGAAAGACATTATGTGTCATTTGAGCTGCTTGTCTTACTGTCCAGCCACTTCCTCTTTCAGAAGTAATCTAATTATTCTCCACATTTTCCAGATAGTCAAGTCAAACGTGTTAATATGGTCAAAAGTGACATATTCTACCGTTTGTAAAACTTACAACACCTTCTGTTTTTTGTCAGTTGACCGAGATACAGAAAGACTGTGACTTTACTTTCTTTAATCGAACAAGGAAGAGACTCGGGGAGGGGCAAAACAGGAAATACCCCTTTAATGAGGATGGACGCATGTAGGCCGACAGTGAAGAGAGAAGTTGTAGAATTATAATAGTAACATTAGGACAGTAGTGGCACAAGTGGAGAAGATTAATCAAGATACTATAGCTAGCTATTATTAGCTAGTATTAGCCACTATATGCTGATGGGCTACCACTCCCAGTTTCCATCCAACCCATGAACAATACCTCAAGAACACCGGGAGGGAATTTCTTGAAATCTGGCACAAACATTCACTTGGACTCGAGGATAAACTGACGAGATATCTTTGGTCAAAGGTCAGAGGTCAATTTCTATGCGATCTCACGCCTGTCCCATTCTCGTAAACGCAATATCTCCAGAGCACACAGAGGTCATTTCTTCAGATTTGGCACAAACGTTCAACTGGACCGAAAGAGGATGAAATTATAATGAAGTCACAAATAAGGTGACTGTGACTTCCCAAAAACACGTGTGTCTATAACTTGTGATTTTATTCGTTAATCGTGAGAAAATTTCCCACAAATGTCTAATAGGATAAAATGATGAGGTGATGACACTTTATATTCCAAAGGTCAAAGGTCAACCGCACTACAACGTCATGATGGTCTGCAAAACCCTTTTCTGGGCTTTTCATTCGGCACCATAACTCAGGAACAGAAGTGAGATTATGAGCATATTTCACATTTGGTCAAATACTGATTTGGTGACACTAATCCTTGGTATCCACCTTGAAACTGTGCTGATCAATAGATCTTCTGTGCTGTCGAGTTGAGATGTGTGTGAAACATCCAGGTTATAGAAATGTGTCCCTTCTCTTCAGCAACATCTATATTTAACAGCGTTGTTTGCTGTCAAAAAGCTTCACATACAGGAATCTGACCAGACATGGATGTAAACTGCAACTTGACTGGTTGGCGGAGGCGTACAACAGCAAAGCAGTAACTCCAGCTTTTGCACATGACTTCCACTTTTCATTTGAAAAGAAGCGTTAGATCCTTTTCTCAGAAGTTATACTGCTCACTTCAATATTAAGTGCAATGTAAAATTTTATAAAGAAAGTAGATGTGTGTGGAGACTGTGAAGCAGAGAAAAGGTCAGACAGGTTAAGGTGAGGCCTCCAGTACAGAAACTCCTCTGTACTGGAGAGACATTTACATTTCTGTTGTATTTTATAATTATATTTTATACTGTTGCATATTGTGTTTTAAATGTAAAGCGCTTTGTAACTTGTTTTTGAAAAGCGCTATAGAAATAAAGTTATTATTACACAGACCCACACAAAGCTGCAAAGCTCAGACAAAGAGGAGGCAGTAAATAGACTCACAAATTCATATGTCTATATCTATTGAAAGAATTATAACGTTACTATAATCACTCTTTTTGTCCATACTGGAGGGGATTTCTTGGTCCCGAAGAATCCGTCTTGAAGTATGAAGGTGGACATTCTGTTCAAAAACACAAGCAAAAGTTCAGCAGATGCCAAAATGAGGATTTAGCAGTCCGAGTTAACCAAATCAAGTTGTCTTCCAAAGTTGGTCATTTCAGTGCACAGTTTCCTCTTCGTGTTACAATCTGTCCACTGCAGTGCAGCCCAGAAACGGAGAAACACGCAGAGGGAATTTGTACTAAGAGGACTGGAACTCGGAAAAGCTACTCACTTGATTTGATTAACCCAAAACTTTTGAAGCCTCGTTTTCACTTTAGATCATGTCATCAACACATATGCGCTTTTGAAAATAATATGTCAATCACACAAGAACAACGGGAAGAGGAAACGGTGGGTGCAGTACCCGGCTGCTAAAGAAAACTCCTATGTGTTTTTTTTCTAACTCTCCAACAAGGACTCTGGTGCACAACCCCCCGACGTGACCCAACCTTAGAGAGGAGAAGCCCACGGGGCCGTGGAATTCTGGGGTCTCATAAATAAACAAATAAACACATTTCATTCGTAGAGTACTTATTCTAATTACAGCCCTGGAATTGTGCTGAGCAGTCTCTAATTTTTCTCTAAGCACAGAGACTTGCGGAGCCGTCTGCGGCAGACCAGCAGTCGGCAGATGTAATTACCACATCATCTCTGGTCCCTGGTACACTGAGAGAGACGGAGCGAGACAGAGGGAGACACTGAGGGAGAGAGAGCGAGGGACGGGCAGAGAGAGAGATTGATCCTGGTAAACAATAATTAGGGTTGGGGATGGTGTACTGTGGGACGTCTAGTAGGCGGGACAGAGTAAAGAGGGAAAGAACAGGGAGAGAGGAGACAGGCCGGGATCACGGACAGATGAAAGCCTCTGGGACAGACGGCCCCCCCCCCCTGAGAGGGTGAAAGTCAAAAGGATTATCGAACCCCACACATCACTGTTTCATTTAGGGCTGCAACTAACACTTAGTTTCATTAATGATTCATCTATCAATATCTTTTTGAAGTCAATAAAGTCATTCAATTTTCCAGAGCCGACGATAACGTTGCCGATTGTTTTGTGCAAACAACAATCCAAAAGTATTTAATTAATCATGGTATGAAACAGAAAAGGGCACAGATCATCTAATCAAACAAACTGAAATAAGTGAATCTTTGCTGTTTTTACTTGTTAGATCATTTAAACATGAATTAACTAACTTTTCTGTCAATTGAAAAAGTCAGTCATTTCAGTGCAGTAACTATGATTAATGTATTTGGGCGGTTGAAGTGCAATTTTTTCAGATCTGTTAACATGCAGTGTTCAGACTAAAAAGTTGAGGTCTACCAAACACACTGAACGTGTTTCCAATCTTAAAACCACCTTGCAAAGCTGATGTTTCTAAAACATTAGAAAACTGATTTGTTTACGTGCTCGTTTGCCAGCTTTCAGTCGTCCTCCTCCCTGCAATTTACTCGCTCAGTCCTACTTTTCTTGGCACACTGTCATCCCTCGCAATCAGCGGACTCGTCCTCAAACCTAAATGACACCGTAGCCAATTTAACTGTTGTACAAGCGACAGGCGTAAGGGATGTTGGCAATGATAAGCATGTGCTTAACACTGTGAAACAGTCGCTATTTGGTTAGATTAGGCATTGAAAGTACTTGGTTAGGTTTAGGAGACGATCAGGGTTTGGCTAATTAACACAAGCTACACGACATACGTTAAATGTGCTAGGTAAATTACAGTAAGCCAACGTTGATGGTTAGTTTTAAAATGTTCTTCTGAAGGGCAAATCCTCCATCCAACCATTCCTTCTTTTAAATCATTCCTTGCTTAGGATAATTATTCTTTTGAAACTTTGGTTCAACCTTAACTTTTGGCCTTAAATTATCTTCAAGTTCTCTTTAATATGATGCAGAATTCACAGATGAATCACTGACTAAGAGCTGCCCAGTCATTGAGGCAGCGAAGTGAACCTAAAACCATAACACTTCCACCACTGTGCTTCACAGTCGGTATGATGTTTATCTCCCGAACAGCTGTGTTTGGTCTGTGCCAAATATATCTACCGTTACTGTGGTCGATAAACTCTATCTCTCATTTGTCTGTCGTCTTCGTACGTCATTCCAGAAGACCTGGTCTTTGCCGGTATGTTCACTGGCAAACTGCAGTTTTGTCCCGTTGTTCTCTTCTGATAGCAAAAGCTTTTTCCTGGCTTACCTCCCATACAGGTTAAATTTGAGCAGCCTCTTTCTGATTGTAGATGCATCCAATGTGACATGAGCAGAGTTGCCTGCAGATCCTGTGATGGAGCTTTGAGGTTCTTGGAGACTTTTGTTTCGCGTCAAATGGTCTTCTCTTGGGCTGAATTTGCTGAGGTGACCAGTCTTTGACAAAATGGCGGTTAATTGAAATCAATTCCACTTGTAGATGATTTCCCTTACAGAGGAATGATTTATTTCAAATCATATGGAGATTTTTGGCCAGACTCAGAAATCCACAATATGTTTTCTGAAGGCCTTAATGAGTTCTTTAAAACTGGTTTCTCATTTCAATAGCAAAGAGAACAGCAGACCTTCAATATCAAAGGTTTAAATGAGACAGCGTCCATCTGCCACTCCCTAAAGAAGTTTGGACCATTGTCAGCAATGGGTATAACAAGGCTTTTCCGTGTGTCCTATCTGCTTATCTATTAAAATTATGAAAATGACCTCTAGAGGTCAATTTAATTTTGTAATTTGTTTGAGAAACCCTCTTACCTGAAGCCACTGTTCCAAAGAGGATCAAGTGTTTGCTTATCTAAATATGTCAACAACAAAAAAAGTCAGCAATTTAAATTTGTTTTTACAACACTGTAGTCTCATAACGTTAAGAGATAAATCAAGCACTCGACAGTTAATGATCAAGCCATCACACCATTCTCCAGCCATCCGATCGAACCCACAAAGGGAAGAAGGAAAATACCCGTCTGTCCAGAGGCCTCACACAGAGCAGCTGATGCTGGGAATAAGGAGTCACCATCTTGGGGAGTGAATACGGGGAAGAAGATTTAGACTTTACGGGAAGGAATATCTCCCCAGTGGGAAAACTGGTGAAAAGAAACGCTTACGCGGGTGCACAGGAGGCATCTGTGCTACAAGTCCGATTTTACAAACACGCATGAGAGAATAGCATTTCGGTGATTCTTTCATTCCCGACATTCCTTCCTGTGAATTTCCAGGCAGCGTGAGGCTCACTGTTCCAGAGCTCTGACATCATCAAGGGGGTTCCACTGCCTTCCACATTCTTCCTCCCCGCTCTCTGCAATACCACCCATATTTGGAAGTGAGAGGAAGGGAATCCCAGATGATGACTCAAAGGCTGTGCTGCAGCAGAGGGAAATTCTCTCCACATCTGTTTTCATGTGTGTGTGCCTGTCTGTTCTGAGTGCATCAATGTGTACGTTACCCCCTCGAGCTGAAAATGGGAGTTTTCATCTGGAGGGAATTCAAAATGATAATGTTGGCTTCAACAGCTGTGTGAAACAAGCGGCTGTATCTATACAGAAAAAAGTGGCACCCTCAGTGAAGTTGTCTTTCTATTTATAACCTGCTTCTCTTGGCAGCCATGACAGATTAAAAAAAAAAAAAAGCTCTCCGGTGAATATTGAAATAGACTCTTTTCTCTCCATAAATACTGAAGAGAAATGATGAAGAGAGTAAAAAAAATAACAACCACCCTCTGTAATGCACAGCACATCGCGGTGACATGAAAGCTCGAGGCCGAGTCGATATGTAAGCTGTAACCAGTCACCCTGCACTGGACCGCCACAAATGAGGCCACAGCGATAGATAGAACCACAGGCTGTTCAATGTGCCCAGTAGAGTGTGACCAACCATCTACGGCCGGCCTGCTGCAATGAACTCCTACCTCTACAGACAAGTTGACTTGAATCTTCTAATTTTTTCAAGAACTGGCGTGCTCAAAAGAGAATTACATAGAGGAGGAGGAAGTAGAGCTAGAGGGGGAGATAGGAAGAACTGACGTGGCTTTCCGTGTGTTGAAATTCTCTTGGAGATTCTGTTGGATGCATTATTGATGAAGATTGTGGAGTTGGGTTTGGGTCTGAGACTACAGGTCTAAAGCCACATTGAGGCCTAAATTTAGACCCACTTTGTTCTCGGCTGCTCTGGTGACAGAGGACTCGGCTCTCTGGGGTTGCCTGTGGTCCAGTGTATCAGAAAGGCCGCTGTTGTTCTGCCTGGCAGTCAGAAACACACACGTTCCCTCAAGCAGGCCAAAATGAAAGAAAGCTTTCATGGAGTATTCTGTTTAGCTGCACAGACTGTTGTGTATGATACTCCCGGGACCCATAAAACAAGTAATTCACAGACAATATCTCGCCTACGCTCTCCTTGCCACAAACTACGGACTGTAAATCTAACTGATTTCAACAAGGGGCTGAGACAGTGTTCAAAGTGTTTAGAGCATGTGATGCTCAAGTCTGAGCAAATGGGTCTGCAAGGAAAAATTATATGGACATAAAAAAGAGAAAATGAAGTGATACAAGACACGAGCAAACAGAAGATTACCTTGAAAAGAGCAAGTCAGAGAAACAAAAAGCCGTAAGTCACAATGTGTAGACTGTTTTTTCCCTCCACATCATGCCGCTCCCCACAGGGACGCTGTTTGGTGATGTTTAAAAGCTCAGTCACCCAGCACACAAATCCCTTCCTTTCTCATTACCAAAACAAGCTAATTAAAAACCTGTTAATGGGCTCTGCTGTGGGTGTCTTTACAACACAGGGAAATCAACAGCTCCATATCAGGGGGACCCCCTGAATGGTTAAACAAAACGATGACACAGCTATAGTCATCTAATGGGCTTGAAAACACACAAACATCCTACACGTCCCCAATTGAGCGAGCACATAAACAGGGCAGAAGGAAAAAAAACAAAACAAAAAAACAAGTGACTCACTGAAAACCAACTGGGATGGTACAGAGTCATATCCTGAGAGAAAGTGAGAGATGCGCTCCTCTAATTGAAGGACAGATGGACCCCCCAATCTGTTGTGTGCCAGCGTGCCAAAGGACAACTGGCCACCAAACATCTTGCACCTGAGAGCAGAGACCTCAAATCAACACCATTTCACAAATAGCAGTTAAGTGACCGGTAGGAAACACTGTGCAGGACCAGCTCAAATGTTATCGTGTGGTGCAATTCTACTAAAAGTCCTTGGGCGACCCCTAGAGGCTGTACACAGAAGCTCCCCTTGATATGACGTCACCGCGGAATGTACCATTGCGATTAAAATCCGGTGTGAATATGTCGAATTAAAAGTCTACCCACAGTCACTTCTTTTGCTGTTCTGGGCGTTTCTCGACTCCACAACAGTTCCTTTAATCTAAAATAAATGCATTCTTTTGAAAAAAAATAAAAATAAAAATAAAAAGTGGACAGAAAATGAGCTGTATTTACTAAATACCGTGTTTTCGCCTGTGACACAGACCGGAAGTGGGAAGAGAGAGAGAGAGGCGCCTTTTCTGAGCTCACGTTGTTGGGCGGAAGAAGTAGGCCCCTACGGTTTGTTTGTTTGTTTGTTTGTTTGTTTCTTTTAAGGTCAAAATGACACCCCGATAAGTTCAGCTGTACGACATGGCGACTAAAAAGAAGCGAACGCCCAACGTAGAAAATGACAGCTGGGTCGTTGTCGCTGCAGGTAGGTTTGGACGGCGCAGAGTCGGTGTGTGCAAAACTTGTCTGCAAGATTTACTGAAGCTGTAAAACCTGGATAATTGCTGCGACCGACGGTGTTGCTCTGCAATGCCTCTAACTTCAGCTTGCACGTTAAAGGAGTGAGTTAAAAGTTTCTGCCGTGAAATAGCCACGAGTTTGAACCCGACGTCTTTATGGGAATAAGACGGTATAGTGGTGCTTGATGTTGTGTGTCCGGTGTTGTACCTCAAAGCTCTCGTCTGTTTTTGATGTCCACAGACTCGCTCGTCGACACGCAGAAGCGCGACAGTGATCCAGCTTTTGTGAAACTGAGGAATCCGTCAACAGGTCGAACTTTTTATTATTATTTTTACTGTTATACAATCATACAGGTCTGCAACTAACTATTCACTTTATGATAGGTATCATCTAAAAAAAACCTCTCAGATGATAGTTAACAACCAGCGTAAAGAAGATGCATTTTAGAAACTGATTTTAACATAACAATCTCATAAAACAGCACACAGTTATAACTCTACTATACTATATATATATACTATACTATAGCTCTACCTACCTACCTACTACAGAGTTAGGTTAGGTTAGGTAGTTACTTTATTAATCCCCAAGGGGAAATTGTTTCGCTACAGCAGCATGCAGGAAGCAATAAGATAATAATAGAATAATAGAAAGCAATAAAATAGCAGTAAAAAAAAAAAATTTTAAATATAAAATGCACAGTATATATCTATATATATTATATACAAACAACCAAGAAACACAGACAACAGTGTTATTGTTGTGTGATGGATTTTGCCAGAGGTGAGTTATTGTACAGTCTTATTGCGGTCGGCAGGAATGATGTCCTGTATCTGTCCTTGTGACAGCGGAGCTGGAGGAGTCTTTTGGAGCAAGTGCTCCGCTGTCCCTGCAGCAGGTGGTGGAGAGGGTGGTCAGGATATTGCATATTTCAAAACCTTTTTAAGATAAACTGCACTTTCCACTGCCAATTATAATCTCTAAACAAATCCAGCCATTGCTTGTTCCTCTTACTCCAAATATTAAAGGATTTTGCAGGTAATGTGGGTGTTATTTTGGACAGTGACGTAAACTTTGTGGCCATTACATATAAAAAATGAGTCCTGTTGAGTTTTTTTTAAAATGCAGGTATATTAAAGAAAAAAAAAAAAAGAATCTGGACACCTGGATGTCTGTTTTTGACTCATGGATAATTTGTTTTAAAAACCATCTCTATGATGTGGATTTATATATATTTTGTCCTCTTTTATTCTGTCCCACTGCACTGGAGAGTATTTTGTGCTCCTGGTTTTCAAAGTGCCATGCAAATAATATTGTTATTTCAAATTCATGATAAAAAATGGTTAAGATTCAATAATGGAAATAATTGTAACATGTAGCACTAACTATACTGTATTAACAGTAAGTCAAAGTATAGTCAAACTCAACTTGATGATGTGTATAAAATAGATAAACAGTTTACTGTGTATCACATTAATGACAAAGTTTTACAAGTTCCTGCATGTTTCCACTAAGTTTTTACAGCTGTATAATTTTGTACTTTTTGAGATGCAGCAGCAGCAGAAGTGAAAGTAACACAGTTCCTTGTTTTTGAATTTTGCAGATGCAGCAGCGCTCTACATGCTGGGAAGTGATGATATACAGCTATACGAGGTCAAAGCATTTGAAGAAGATTGCCACTCCTGGTTTGTTGGCCAGACTGTGCAGAGAGGTGGGTCTCCTTTCTCATCACAGAGTAAACTCTGAATCAGCTCAATCATGCGTACAATCACAGCCACAAAGTTGGCTCAGTTTATTTTTTTTAATCTCCATTTAAAGTATTTGTCAGCTGGAAAACAGTTTTGCAATCGGCACTCGCTTATACCAAACCGAGATTCACAGAAGCCAAATAATGTATTCAGAAACTGCTGGTGCATCATAAACGCTGAGAAATGTCAAACATCTCCTTATACACACTATTCCTGCTGTATATCATGACAACATGCGCTAAGCAACATGGAGAAAGAGAATCTGCTCACATACAATACAACCATCAGGTCTGTGATTGACAGACGGGTTCACATGCTGCTACTTGTGCAATTTAATATGACTGCTCTTTGTTGAAATGTTGATTATTTAAAATTTCTAATAAAGTAAATGATGTTAACTGTGAATATTTAAATAATAAGATGTAGTGCAGTTATTCTGTCATTTTAACTGTCTTGTGACAGAATCTGACCACATAGTCGTCAGGTGTCTTTATCTGAACATTTAAAAAAAAATTTTTTTTAAATTTTTAACAGATGGGAGACTGATCTTTGTCACACCAATGGATCCTGTCTATCTAATTTTGCCATATTTGATTAAATCTGGCCAAGAGGTAAGAAGCAGAAATGTGCATTCTCACAGCTGTTGTCCCAGTGATAATTTCATGCTGGTTTTCATGTTTGGTTTGGTGGTTTTAAATCCGTGCTGGTGTCTCAACAGACTGGTAGTTTGACACCAAATTATACTTTACTGTATTTACTGCATTATAATATTTAAATGTTATTTTGGAGTGGGCATTCTTTTACCATTATTAGCTAGTTTAAGTAGAGATTGACAGGACATGCGTGGGATTGGGGGGAGGGGGGTATGACATACACACACTTGGCATCACAATCACAATTTTTTTTTTTCAGGGGAAGTTCCAGCCTGTGGATCAAGTTGTTACGGACGAGGAATTCCCAGCTTGCTCGAGGCTGCTGAGCTGCACTCGTTCCCGGGCCTCCTTGCACCACATTGCAGAGGAAAAAGGTGAAGTTAACTTTTGAAGCTCAAATCCCTCAACTACAAGGTTGAGCTAAAGACTTTGACTTGTTTCACACTTCCAGAGGTGGGAAGCCGGAAGTTTCATCGATACAGTCAAGAGAGGACCATGAACTGGTTAAAGAAAAAGGTACTCTTCAGTAATCCTCAAACCATTTCATATGTTTTCATGCCGGTCCGAAGACAAAGAAAGACATTTTAGCTGCAAATACAACATAGAAAACATCAGGAAAACTGTTAAATGTAAAAATGCATGTTTAATTTTGCACACTGGAACTAAAAAGTCCCTTAAAAAAAACAAAAAAAAAACAACTTTTTGCTGCAGGTGGAACGGATGGTGATTGCCCTCAAGAAGAAAAACATCTCAGTGGGAGAAGGAGTGAAATCCTCCATGTATATCCGACTCAAGTCCGAGTCAGACAACCATGAGGGTAACTTGTCACTGTTTAAGACAGCTTCAATTTTATAACTGAAATTCGCACGTCACCCATCTATAAAAAGGCAACATTTCCGGGCCAAATTTGTTTTATGTTTTTCCCCAAGGTATTTTTAAACTTGTTTTTTACAGATAGGATGTTAACCAATAGATGGCAGTAGTGGTGTATAGTCCTTGTCGACGGGTTGGGGTTAATCATACTGTAAATCTTTAACATTACATCACCATTGAGTTAGAGTTTTAAATCACAGAAGCCATTAAGTATAGGAAGATTTAAGTAAAATGATATGGTTATCGATGTCTCATATCTTTGTGATACAGAGGACTTCCTACGCTATGCACATGGGTTGATATCCGAGTACATCAGTGGAGACCTGAGCAAAGCCCTCCTCAAACACTTGGAGTATGTTAATAAACATCATAAACATTATTAGTGCTAAATCATGTTGACACTGCCGATCAAGCTCTTATTGTATTCCACAGGTTACCGGAGCTCACAAGCCCAAAGGAGACAGAGCCTCCCTCCAAGGTATGTTAGTGTGTTTGGCTAAAGTCGATGTGGTGTATTCTTCTCTTTCAGCTCTGCATGCTGCCGTAGTGTCACTCTAACACTGCTGCATGTTTTCGAGGAGAAATCCTCCTCAGTCTCTGCTTGTGTGGTTTTAACTTTGGTTTTAAGGGGTTTGGTGTTTCTGTGGAAAAAAGAAACTTAAAAAGTTTGGTGCTCTTTGTCATGAAAAGCATTTCTTACTTCCTCGTTTTGGCAGAAGCGGAAACTTTCAGAAAAGCCGGTGGAGGCTGGAGAAGACTACACCAAATTCAACAGTGCAGACTTTGAGCGGAAAGTGAGTGTGTGTGTGTGTGTGTGTGTGTGGAGGAGTCTGCATGAATAGACCAAACAGTGTTTGGATGAATCAGCTTTGATTATCATTTGTTTAAATTATGGCTAAAGTGTTTTCTTTCTTTGTTTGTTTGTCGACCGCTTTCTTTAAGCTTTGTCTGTAGAGCATACACACGGGCCAACGGGTTTACCTTGTGGAAACACATTTCTTTTTAGATTGAACTGAAGTTCTTGATATATAATTAATTCCCTGCTGTCTCTGTGCAAGGTCATTGAGTTATATTGATTTTATTTTTCCTCCTTATTTCAGCCGCCCAAGAAGATGACGGCTGCTCAGAAAACTCTGGCGAAGGTGGACAAGACTGGCATGAAGCCAATGTCATCTTTCTTCAGCCCTAAGGTCAAAGCAGAAAAGAAATGAATGTTGTGTAGTTTCCGTAAATTGTATGTGACATATTTGTAATAAAGAAAAGAAAATGTATCCAAAATATTATTTTCATTTTAAACTGATGGAAGGAAAAAGTATAATGGAAAGAAATATAGCATTACTTTTTAAATAAGTATAACATAATAAATAATGTACTAACGACAATAACAGCATTTTTAAACTATGGTGACTATACTTAAGGGTATGAATACTTCTACCACTACCACCAAAATTACGCAGCCTTTTTCTAGCTTACACCTCAGTGGTATGAATGTTTACTCCAAGTTTTCTCAAGGCCACAAGCACCTTCAAAAATATTCTCTCAGCCCCGTTGTATTACAGATTTTAGTGACAGGTATCTGAAAAACTGGGTAAATAAAAGCAGGAATGTCAGTGTTGCTGGAGACCATAAAGGTTAGGTCAGACACCGGATTCTGTTTGTAATTTCTTGTATTGATTTTTCTTGTTTATGGCCAGACAAAGTTAAGCAATGATAGCTATAATAACCTGAGCTGGTTTTTTGAGCTTTTCAGACAACCCTGCCCTTGGACCTTTGCCTTGCTGAAACCCACTTTGAAATGAAACAGACGTTCATGTAGGGGTCTTTGACTCTGGGATTGAAAGGCGCCATTGTAGCATTTTACAGTTGACTTTGAAACCTCAAAGGAATGCAGTCTCTCCTTAGGTCTGAACCCACCCTCGCATAGCCAGAACTATACGCCACGCTGTGCGAGTCCGAACCATTAACTGTACTCCAAAATTCCAGATCTATCACAACATTTAACATTTCTTATTTAGTTCAGTTCAAAAGCCCCCCCAAAAAATAAAAAAAAATTCAATTAACAAGTAATCTTGAGATGTCAGTAGGAATTAAGGAAAATTTATTGTGCACAATTGCAAAAACCATCCAAGTTTGGCCCTTTTCCAAAGTGGCATCCTATATATTAACTGAGGTTAATGTTAACCTGTTAAGAAAATTCTTTCAACAAATGACATTAAAAAAGGCCTTTTTTCTGAGGACAGACATGTCACGGAAGGAAAAGCACGAGTGTAACTAACATTAATGATGGCTAAATCCACTTCACTTCGCTCACTGGCACACTTTAACAAAGTAGACCCATTGTTTATGTTAAGCCTTGAATTGATTTCATCAAGTTGGCCAGATTTTAATGCCATTATCGTTCTTAAAATGAAACTGAAATGTTGTACTGTCATTACTGATCGTCTGGACAGATTTCTTTGAAGACCTTGCTGTCTGACCAAACAAATTAGGTTGAGCTCCATGTCAGCAGTGTGGCAGTGCTGCTGGTTTCAAATGTCTCTTCAAGCTTCACTGCTTTTTTAATTTGGGCTTGAAGCGCAAAGTCTGGAATGCACTCTCCACCACTTTGGGCAGGTGGATCGGATTCCTCTGAAGTCGCAGTCTGCTGCTCGTGGACCCGCTCTGCTTTTTCTTCACTGGGACGCTTTCATTGGCACAGTCATGCACTGCTCTCTGTTTGGAATCATCTGCGACCCGAGGAACCCGTAGGACCCAGTTAGAGTGGAGGTCATGTTCAGCTGAGCTGGAGGCCACTGTGGGAGGGAAGGACACACAGAGAGAACCTGAGATGAGGCTGGAAGCCCCACGTGGCTCATGTAGTTCGTACGGCGTTAATTCTATGGCGTTAATTCTAAGCGGCGACCATCTAAAAAGAGATTAAGTAGCTGGTATAACCCAAAGAGCTCGGGCAAATATTTGTATCGCCCAAATTATTTCTGCAAATCTAATTAATATATTAACAATGGCAACATTCAATTCAGCTGTGCCAGTTCAGCTCTGCAGCCTTGATGCAGGCTGAGCCCTCATTATTAGTTATACATGTGCTTTCCTAGCAGAGACAAGCCAAAATGGCTGATGTGAAAATATTCTTCACCTCCAGGTAAAAGTGTTTTGAATATGTTTTAATAGCACAATTGTACACTTTGAGCCCGATATATTAAAGTGCTTTTATTTAATCTGAGCCTCGCATATAAAAACTGGCTAGCAACTACAGGTGACACACAAATAGTAAAATGCTTGACATTTCTCTGTGAATGGCATCCGTTTAAGCACAGTATGAAGAACTGTTTCAACTTCTTGTGTTTGATTGGACATTTTGTCAGATTGAAGATGAAGTTGCAGATTTATAGGACGTGATTAAATCCTTGTTATGAGCACCACTCGGACAGGTGCCAGAAAAATTACAGGAAAGTAATATGCTGAGTTCCAAAAGGTGTACTTGCACACTAACATATTCTGAGAGCGCGAGTTCGTTCACACTGGACAGGTATGGAAACATGCCGTGCACTAAAAGTACCTGGACGATACACTCAAAACGCACCAAAGATTGAGTGTGAAACGCTGGACACGTTCCACTCTCAACGGACGCCATCTTGGCTAAGTAACGGAAAGGGAAGGACCGTCGCATCGATGTAAAGCATTTTCAAATTGAGGCATCAGAGGAAGCTGCAGCTGAACACCTCACAAAAGTGTGTTTTCTTTTTTTTTTTTTGCTACTAAGCACCATCGTGCTGCAGTGTGTTTGTTGAGTGTGTGAACCAGAGGGCACCAAAACACATTCATTTCTGGGTAAAGTAATTAAAGCCAGCCTATATGTTGGCTGGTGATGCATTCACATGCTGTGGTTATTCCCAGTAAGAGCTGAACGTGCGATTTGAGACAACAAAACCCTGTAAAAATTCAACTACTGCACAAACGGGTCGTGGCATTTAAGAGTACGATATCTAGTCTGTTTAGGGAGGAACGCCACATGGAACACAGCGATGGTCAAACTTAGTGTGCACATAAACACCTGCACAGGTTTTAGGGCAAAATAAGTGAAAACACCTGCATCTTGTCCCATGGATGTAAAGTGGTACAATTAAATATCTTCAAAAAGCAACTGAGATAAAAACTCATTAATGTGTCTGTAACATATACTTAATATATTAAAGCACTCATAATGCAGTTGATTGCTCTTTTATTTTATATGATTATAAATTTAAATTATTGATACATTAATGTGTTTTATTTGGGGCTGATTTTACTTTTAATATATAGCAATGCATCATAATTTTTGGGTTTGTAAAATCAGAATCTGTTTAGTATGTCATAACTTTACCTAATTAAATTAGTCTGATGGAGTGAATTACTAAAAAAATTAAATACTTAATTAAAGTAGTTGTACTTAACAACTAATCTTATCTTTTAAACATGTAATAAACAATACCACAATGCAGAAATACACCATGACAAGTGAAAATACTGCATTCGAAAACTCACATTAAATAGAAAGTACTAATTGTGGCAGATGAACAGTCCATCATTTTTAGATGTCTATATATCCCTCACTCTTAATATGTTACCGTGTAAGCAGGTTAGGTTGTTTCATGCAAAACAATATATTATATTTGTAAAACTATACATATATTTGTATACAAGACAATACTAGAGTAAATGTTCTGACCTTGATCGTTACATCGTTTATTATTTTAAGGCTCATTCGTCTATAGACGATCAAACACAAAACAAAGCACCCAGACCAGTCGACTTCATCTCTTAAAAACTGTATTATTTACACCATTGGCTTGTATCCACGGTGACTAAACAGTGTTGTACAACCAAACTAAAGCCCTGGACCATTACAAATAAAGACATGAATTTCAAACTCACCTATGAAATCCACATCTGCGTGCCCGTCATCCATGTAAGGTTTGGGCAGAGGTTCATTGTCACAGCTGGCGATGACCGCATCAAAGAACTGCAGCGTGTCTTGCTCGTTGGGGACAGGAGGGGCTGAGGGTTTGGCTCTTGATATCTGTGTATAATAAATAGTAAAGCATTTGTCTTTGAAAGACATTTATTTCAATGTGTCCTGGGGTGGACAATTTAAGCTTACCAGTTCTTCCTTTTTAGGCGGTGGCGGTGCAGGTTTCTTCTTGGAGGACACCGTGGCCTTGGCTTCGTTACTTTTCAAGTCGCTGACGCTCTTTGTGTACTGCCTTCTGAGAGCCACAAGTGCTTCCAGATACTCGAGGCAGTTCTGATTCTGCGAGTACAGCCATATCCTGTCTTCTTGTCTCTGATAATAGTACAAGGTCGACTCGATGCTCACTGTACTTTTGCTTCGTTTTAGAGTTGAGCCCGCGGCTGTCTGGGTTTTCTCTCCCACCACGAGCATGGAGGTGCTGCGGACCAGCCGGACCGTGCAGGCGTTGTGGTAGTCCTGCTCGGCCCGAAACCCACCGCCACCATCCCGCCCTCTGTGTCCGGGATGGTTGGGACGGAAAACATTATTGATCTTCCTGAACATTCCTCTAAACGACGTCTCTCATTGTTTCAGACTTGTTCTTAGATTGCTTTTTGTTTGAGTAGCATCTACCCATATTTCCAGACAACCCGATATTTCTCTGAACAAATAAATAGGCAAACAACAACAACAAAAAAACAGCCTTCAACCCTAATTGGAGCAGTTCACTGGGACCAGTCGCTGTCCGGGGTGCTGAAATTGCCAAATGCCTGCTCTGTTGTGACTCAAAAGCAAAAGCCGATCTGAAACAGGTGTCTAACCTGATCTCGGGCATGTCTTTAATGTCATGGGATGTTGCCCAGCAACATCGCTGTAGCAACGGGCTGGTAACTCTACACTCTGTGTTACCATTCCTACTGAGCAGCGGTCCTGTGTCAGATATCTTAACTCATACCAGACGTAGTGGACAGCCAACTATAAATCAACCTCTGGGCCTTTAGTTTTACTACATGTAGCTGTGAATCCACCTGTTTAAAAAGTATGTGCCAGACAGAACAAAAGATGATAGAAAAGAAAACATTATAGACTGAACTGCGGGTTGGTTTAACCGTTCCAACTTTAGGGTATATATATATAAAAAAAAAAATATATATATATATATATAAAAACACGCCGAAGCTCAAAATGACTAATTCAGTTTTATGAACGACCTGGATGATGTAACAAACTAGAATTTATATGATGCCGACTTGCGTCTCAGGTTTCTTCTTCTAATTAATAATAAAACATGTTCTCTCATGTTTCATGCGCTTCTATTGTTGGGCTTCCCTGTCACAAGCAGAGGAAGTCTGAGGAAGACAGTCTTAACTGAAACGACGCATACATACAGACAAGGTGCTTTCATTGTGGAGAAATCCCAGCCGGAAAGTTTCCATCCCTTTCACCACATAAAGGAACTGATTTAGACGTAGGTTATCTTGTAAAAGATATACAGTATGATATGATTCACACTTCAGTTAATTCTCCAGAGGAGCTCAAATTAAATGAGAAAAAAACAAACATTTAAAAACCATAAAACTAAAGTTTTGATTTCAAGGTCTCAGTCAGCATTTACATGTTGATGAGTGGGCACAGTTTCAAGGAGGAACTGATAACTTGTGGTCACATAACTGATCGTGAAGTCACTTCTGCTTTGAGGCAGACACCTACTAGGAAGAGTAAAGCTTTCAGCTCTAAACGACAACTAGTCGACTACAAAGCCGCACGTTTGGGCGTCCTCACAACCTGTGGGCTCTTTTAGAAATCAAAAACAGGAATTAGCCTCCGTTAAAGTTTCTGTTTCCCCGATATATTCACCATATTAAATATGGCTTTCTTTTCTGCTTTTAACTAAACCTCAATCGCACACCTGTTTCTTTTGCATAGAAACGAAACACTGGTGGTCTCTTTTTACAGCCTGTATGTTGTGTTTCTGTGTTCAGTATCAGAAATTTCACTTCATGCTGCAAGAAGAAAATCTAATGCCAAGGTAGGTGCATTTTATGCAAGTTTGTAAAGTGGATTTAAATAGCGCAATTAAGAAGGGAACACACAGTACAAGCTTGTATGTAATAATACTATGAAAATACGACTAACTGTCAAGATGATGAGTGAAAATACATTCATGATCAGAGCACATTTGAGTCGGCAGAGATGGGAAGGAAGGAAAAACAATCTGGCAATCCCACTTCCTCCTGGGGTGTTATAAAACAACAATCACACATAATTGCAGACAAGAGATGCAGATCTTCAAAGATACAGCACACGCATACTTGGCAGACTGTATCGACAGAAAATGCAGTGTTTCTAAAAAAGACTGCAGAACAGAATTGTTTTAGGCAAATACAGGTTGTCTGCTGATTTGAAGACCGACTCTGATCCAAGGTAGGAAGATGATTGTTTCAGATAATATAATATAATTTGTCTTTATAATTGTTAGGGTACTCGAAGGTGTCTTGAGTTACGCCTCCTTTGGAGCAACATATTTTTCTGTTTGGGGGATCAATATATTACGCCTTTACACAAAGAATGAAAAATGCATCATTTTAACTGGGCTGAAACAACGTTCACACAGGTATCAGACGGGAAGCATAAAATATTTTGTGATTGCAATAAAATTGTATATTGATTTTACAGTGCCTTTATTCACATGCATACAATTTGGTTGAACTGTATGTATTTAAATAAAAGGCCCATGGGGAGGGAAATTGCAGACGGAGTTGGTCCACGCTCTATGTGCTTTTATATTTAAAAACAGATCATTAAATTCACAGTAACAGCTGAATCTGTATTACATGTTGAATCCCCTATAATCACACAGCTCACAGCTGACGTATGTGCTCTTTCCTGCAGCCATGCTTTGTGAAGGCAGATTGCTGAGCATGATCTACGGTGAATCGGAGGAACTGGACTCCCTCCCTCCTCAGAAGGCTTTCCACCGTGCTCGTGGGCTACTGAGAGCAGCTGCCACTCTCATACCGGGCTCCGCCAGACACGCACCACTCGTTCAACACAACTCTTTAGAGCAGACAGGTAGCACAGACAGCATAACGGCTTCTGTGGAGTTGCATATTTCTCCATTGCAGTCCTTAGATCTCCAGAGCACCCATGCAGGCAGACAGTTCTCTCCAGAGATAGAGATCCCAGCCCAGGCTCGCTCAGGTGGTGATGCCCCTTTCTTGGTTCCCTCCTTCTGTCAGAGCATCTGTAAAAACTACAGTGACCTCCACATCGGTGGTGACCAGGTGCTGCCTCTGTCAGCTAATGACGGTGAACTCCGGATCTGTGCTGATGACCAGGTTGTCGGCCCCTTCCTGCAGTCATGTGATGTCCCCCCAGCTGTGGAGGATTCACTCCCGGGACAAGCGTCTCAGGGTGGGCTGCCGTATCCACAGAGAGGAGGTTCTCATCGTTGGCGACTGGGGAGCGGCCGAGATCGAAGCTTTTTGCTCCAGGGGGGCGAAGGTCCATTCTCCAACTCTCTTCTAAACCACTACCTGGAGCAAAAGCTCTTGGATCTATACCAGCAATACATGATGGAGAACATGGCGAGAGAGGGGCCCCCTGGTTCGGATTCTGATGCCGGCCCCATTTGCCCTCTACTGGGCTCAGAGCTGGTCCTCACCAGCCTGGATCAGATCACTTTGCAGCTCAGCCGGGAAGGCAACCTAGAGGCTGGCCTGGCCAAGGACATGGTCCTGAGCTGCTTGCTGCGGGTGGCTGGAGACATGCAATCAAGTGAGATCAGCACTCCCTTCCTACAGATTTCAAATGAGGCCTCCAGGGAGCAGCTGACGGAGGATAAAGAGGAGTAACCACAGTGTCAAGGAACTCTCTCATCCAATTCTCCCTTTCCGTTTAGTTTAACACTGAAAAAAATTAAAGATTCAACTAATAAACCATTTTATTCTCATTTTTCTTTCATAAGCTCCTGAGAGGCTGTTGAAAGCTAGTTCTCCGTGATTAAGTAAATGAGTGGTATTTAGGAATTATCATTTATATTTGCAGTTACGCCACTGCCATGCGTCTTTTTGTGCAGATTTCTCTTTCTAGAGGGACAATAAAGAGAGGAACTGAAAACAATGTTTCCCCTTTCTAAAGAACATTAACTTCTAAAACGCATCAACACTTGTCCGCTGTTACTTTCTGTATCGATCGCCAGGTCTTTGGACATTAAATGTTAATAACTGTACTGTAAAACATGTTCTAAATGTTTCTTCGCGGTAAAGTAAAGGTGACCATGTCTTTTCTGTTCAATTAAAAATTATAGAACAAAACTATGCTGTAAGGTTAAAGTTCCTCTTTACTCAAACACTTGTTTTGCATATTTTTTACTTCATGTTTGACCTTCACAGTGCATAATGATGTAGAGAGCTGTGCGAAAGTCTTTCAAAAAGCAGTATCTGATGTGAACCATCCTTCGCCTTTAAACCAGCACCAGTCCTCCTGGCTACACTAGTTTTTCCAAGGTATTCAGCAGGTAGGTTGTTGCAGACTTTTCAATGTCTTCTTTCCTCGTGCAATCCCAGACCGACTCGGATTTTAAGATGAGGGGCTCGGTGAGGCCATAACATCTGTTGCAGGACTGCTTGTTCTCCTGGTAGCCGAAGATAATTCGTTACAACTCGGGGTTGTTGTCATGCCGCAGTATGAATTCGGGACCGAGCAGATGCTTCAATGATGGTATCGTGTAAAGTGTCTGAACACAAAGTGCCTACAAACATTTTGTATATAATCTAAATGCACGCAAGAGCCGGATATTCAATATGTAACTTCCAGAGAATAAATACCAGAAATTAAAATTGTTATAGATCCTGGATGTTTGAATCAGGAGAAGTAGAGGTAATTTAACTTTTTTTGGAAAAGACACATCAGACACAAATTAGTTCTTACAGCATGGTATTCTTATATCACTTACAGGTACATCTGGTCTGTATCTTTAGTAGGTGTTCCTTTGTTTAGAGTAAGGACACGCCTATTGACCATGCTGCTGAGAAATACACTGCCAAGCCTAATGCAAACGTTTAAAAATCTGCATTTAAACATTTAGACCCCACACATCTAAACTGTTTCATTTATTCTCACAAACAATCAGGATCATTATGATGCTCTTACAAAGTCTGCAGTTTATTAGACAGTCACAAGGGGGAAGCATTATCACCTAACTTATTAAACCCTGATACCTTTGGCACACACCCTACACCCCTCTATGTCTTACATTCCTCCTCCCTCACCAAACATTTATCCATCTAGTTAGTGCTTCCTATCATCTGTACTCTGCTACTCTGAGTCTATGATGTCATCAGGTCTGGGTTGTAAATCTGCGGCACGCAGGCGGTCAGCCACTAACGCCACACGTTACACCGCATTTGTGATACTGGTATATGTTTGAGATAAGGATATCTACATGGCATGATTTATTTGGGGAAAATACTGCACACGTCAAATGAGACACCAGCAGGGCGGCAAGCCAGAAAACATTTTGCACATTGGAAGTGACATTTATTTTTCACGTTTCCCCCTTTATTTAAAGTGCTTTGAAAAACCTGCAGCTCCATTCCAGCTCAGTGTAGCTGTGGCCTTCTGAGCCAGTGTTTGATCAGCTTCCTTGTTTCCTGTCCAAACAGAGCCACAGGAGGAAACTGTGTTTACCGAGCTGAGTGCGGCAGTCGGAGCCCTGTGAAGTCTCAAGGCCGCAGAGACACATGTTTGGTATTTCTGCTTCTATCCGGATTGAACATTCCAGGTACATGTTAAAGGAACCAAGTCCTTACAGACCGAAACAGAATTGCTCACATAAATATGATTCAGCCAGTGCCAAACCCAGCAGTGTGAGCAAATTTCAAATAAACTGATTTCCACAGACCTTGGAAAAATGAAAAACAGACCTGTTGTTC
Organism: Embiotoca jacksoni; assembly: GCF_022577435.1. Taxonomy (NCBI): domain Eukaryota; kingdom Metazoa; phylum Chordata; class Actinopteri; family Embiotocidae; genus Embiotoca; species Embiotoca jacksoni. Next base: position 5,405,144 of record NW_027185340.1, read on the forward strand.
CAGCAGAAGAGAAGCCATGAAATAAGAGCAGCGACAGAGACTGATGAAACGAATGGTAAACTAGAGTGATTTCAAAATGTGGAAAAAACAACAACAAAAAAACCCACACTTCTCTCTTGGTCTAGCAATGAAACCAACAGGGAGGTTCAAGTGTTGGAGTGTCTTTCAGTGGTTCATAAAGTAATTTTCTTGTCACAAAGAGCTTTTAACATGGAGGGCAGTAGAGGCAAGGCCACAAGATTTCATATCAAAACCAAGGTCCTAGATACACTCTCACTATTGTAGCTCTAATGCCTGAAGCACTCTATGACTTGCCTTCATTTAAAAAGCTTTTACTATGTAGCCTTGTTAATTGGAACAGTCACATATGTTTACTTATATTTCTTTTCTTTTTGTGAGTGATTAAAAACCCTCTATCGCAATCTGTGTGCCTATTGATAATCAAGATTCTTTGGGCTCTTTACACAATTAAAACATGGATACACACGCACACGAAAACACATTAACACACACATTTCTCTTTTTTTTTTTAAATTGGAAAAACGCAATCCTCACTCACAGAGAGTAAAGTACAGACACGCACACAAGTGAAAGCATTTCCGACTATTGAGGTGTATTGAGGCACTTAATTCAATTAACATTCATTCGGAAGCTGAACTCTTTTTCCTTTTTTTCATGGTTGACCTTGAGTGAATGACTTTTTTATTTTTTTTCATTCTTTTTTTCAGATTACATCTACTGGAGTGACCCAATGTCCAAATGGCAGCGTGCTGGAACATTTAATGACAGCCGCGCTCTGTGTCTGGCTGATTGACACTAAGACACATAGGTGGTGGAACGGAAGAACACACATTTCCCGGTCAGTTAGCCGCTCAAGGTTGCAGGGAGCCTGCAGCGGCGTGGGTAACCTTGGTTAAGCTAGAGCAGACAGAGGGAGACCTTGAGAGACAGCGGTGCAGCAGGATCTTGCTCTCAAAGAGCTGAGAAACATAACGTGTTCATGTTTGATTATATACTGTATCACAGCACACAGTACACAGACGAACGTGGAAGGCAGCTGGCTGGAAAAACAGATTTTATCCACATGTTCTTTTCTATCTAGGTCGTTTATTCTACATTAGTTGGCGGTTTCAAAATGACACTCATTAGTAAATCACTAAGAGTTTTACATTGTTGGCAATATGGTAACTCTAATTGGTTTTAGTTTGTTGTTTTAAGGTTCTCAAATAAGTTCTTGAAGTTCTAATGTTAAAAACAACACTGTGCTCTCATGGTCTTCTGGTTTGTAATGAAAACTGGTCTATGATTATTATTAATGACACAAACACAGATTGTGAACTTTTTTTTTTTTTTATTGACTTTGACCTAAATCTGTTGAGATTTAACTTTTAAGAGAAAGTTAATGCTGTCATTTTAAAGCTTTATTACAAAATATGTCGTGATCTTCTAAGTGATTTAAGTGGTAGACCAACTTAAATATGTATGATGGGAATCAACTTAGCTACTCTGCATCACACATATACTACCGCTTTTAATGCTTCGATATGGCTTTTATTATGTTTTTAGGTATATTTACAAACCATTTAAAATGACCTCTTTCACTCTTCCGTCTATTATCTTTTTTGTTGTTGTTCATCCTTTATACCCCCACAAAAGGCTCAGTATAATAGGGTCGAATATATTCTGAAAAAAGTACATGATTTCATGCATATAATGAGTCTTGCAAATTAGAAATAACAACCCCCTCAAAGAAATGAAGTTCACCATTCAGTCTAACATTGAAATACTGTATGAAAGAGGCGCATATGAAGAAAAATTGCAGAGAAGTGTTTGGAATTCAAAGGTTTTAGTGAAAATTACTCTTTGATTGCTTCATACAAAAGGCAACTACAGTAACACAAGGGCAAAAGATCTACTATTGTCGGTACTCACTTTCTGCTGGCGGGGCCGCACTAAACTAGATTGCTTCCCCTGTCTGCCAGCCTCCATGCATTATGTTTGCAATACTTAGTAATTAGTATTTACTTTGTGATAATTTGACTGTGTAAAGACTTCTTTAGGAATATGCTACATGTAAGCCTAATGTGTACTAAAATATGACAGGCTGTAGAACTAGATTTTAAATTCAAGTTTATCTGAGAAATTCTAGGCTTTATGGTTTCACTTCAAAGGAGAGATTTTAAAACTTTTTCTGTCATGCCCTCCTTTGGAAGAAAAACCAATACCCCCACCTCGCCACAACATGGTCAAAGTTGAACTTTTATGGAAATGACATCAGATCATAAACATTTCTTTTGTCCTTGCTCTCAGTAATTTATGTTGTGCCAATGTGCAAAAAGCAACTTTCACTTCAACAGACCACTTTTTGTGATATTTGTCACTAGACTGCTCCATCAATCTATTTTTCAATAAGAGAAAAATAAAATTAGAAACTCTTTCTCAATATATCGCTGAGACAAGCCAGCTTCATTCAACATCATTCATCACTAAACTTGAGTGCAACTTCATATGTGCGCTCCTCCTCCCAAAACACTGGAAATCTCTTTGCAGGGCTCAAAGACTCCCAACAACAATTTTTCACACGTGCGGTTCCCACCTGAAATCCACAGGGAAACAATCTGTGATCCTATTTGTACTGTTTAATCATAGCAAAAACACAGGGGAGGCTCCAATTATATCATGACGGAAAATATTCCCCAACAAATAAGTTCCTTTTTAAATAATTGTTTAGCTGTGAAATGTTGCTTTATCATAATCCCAGGCTCTCAAGAGTGATTTAATTCAATCATAATTGTATTATTTTTGTTGTTGTCACCTTTATTAAATTATGATTTGGAAAATAACCAGCAAATATCACATATAGTGCAGATTGACCGTGTTTGATAAAAATAACCCTAACCCTATTGCTGATCAATGGGCCTGAATACACAAACCAGGTGAAGATTAGACCCCTTCGTGTGTGCAGGCCCTGTTAAAGCACAGTAACAGTAGGAAGCTTTAAAAAAAAGATACATGGCTAAGGTAGCCCAGTCTCATAGCAAAATGTGTAATAGCTATCTATGTACATCTAAAACCCAAAACTGAGTTAGTTTCCAACAAAAACTCTAAATTGGTGAGATGCCTACGCATGTAGTTTTAGTTCCTAAACCACAAATGCATGTAAAACAACCAAAGAGATGCAAAACGAGCACAAAGAGTTGTATTATTAACGCAAAGAAATCACCACAGAGACGCAAAATAACAAACGACATGCCAAACATCCCCAAAAAGATAGAAAAATGAACACAAAGATGTAAAACAACCACAGAGATGCAAAAAAAAGACAACTAAGAGATGCAAAACAGCCCAAAAAAGATATAAAATCAAGATGTAAAATGACCAAAAACATAAAATGACCAAAAAAACATGTAAAATTACCATGAAGAGATGCAAGAGTTGTAAAACAATCACAAAGAGTTGTAAAATCACCATAAAAAGATGCAAAATGACAACTGGAAAGTCATCTAACCTCAAAGTTACCAGAGTCTAAACTTATTAGCAAGACTAAAGAATTATAACAACATGCCTTACAATATTTGACAAGACATACAGACGTTAACCATGAAGGGAACTGTGTCAGCTGTCCGCAAATAACTGGATATTGAACTAATTTAAACTTCCCCTGTACGAGTATCAGCACAAAATGGGGGTCTAACAATTGGAATATTTGTCCTCAACCGTCAGTTCGCAATGTGATGAAATTTCCTCAGTACTCCCTGTGATGCAAACAGTTATTGTAAGAAGTCTATCTATGTCGATGTACTCCAATCCCAGAAAAGAAAATGTTTAAATCAAACACAACAAGGTTTTGGCAGTTGTTATCCATCAGACATAGTATGCTAAAAGGGTTACGCTTTACAGCTGGGCAAACATTACAATTTTTATTAAACACGGTCAACCTGCACTATATGTTTTAATCGGCCTTCCTGCTCCGCCATTCTGTCAACTTCTCTGCTCATTATGTAACCAGTCACTATGTGGGCCAACAATGCACATAAGCACCAAGCTCCTGCTTGCTTTTATCCATTGATGAATTCAAGTTTATTCAAACAAGACGGCCGTGTCGTCAGTATTGACAGAGAGAGAAAAAAAGTACCATTACTTGTATGGTTCCAAGGTGAAATTCTGCCACATCTTCATGGTTCATTTATGTCAGCTGTGAATATGTTACACTCATCTCAATTACCTTCTGTTTAATTTATACTTCAGCGTAAATAGATGTTTTCTTATTGGCAGTATGAAGTATTTGTGGTTTAAAGTAAGAGTTATGGCCAATTAGACACTTTTGAATGTTTTTATTTTTTGTAAATACATTAAAATAATATAAATGTATGCATTTCTTGTCTTCTCGACCGTACAAAACTGTGACCGTTACAGCCCCGTTACCAAATCAGTATGCTTATGCCTTACTTTGAAGAATGTAAATACATTTTTATTGTGGAATACATTACTATAATATCAGAAGACACACACAAAAAAAAAAAATGCAAAAACAACCTCGTTCAGGTCAACCAGTCACAGCAAAAAAAAAAAAAAAAAATGGAGAACGTCTTTTACTTCTACAGTTTTCCTGTCTCATGAGACACAATATGCAGCATGTCTGTTTTTCTTTGAGCCTTTGGTAGTTTCACTCCGTTTCAGTTTAAAAGTCTTTGCAAGAGTTTTGTTCTCAGCATCTGAATTTAAGCGAAGCGTGTTTCTCCAACACCAAGGAAACTGCCTTAAATGTGTACCTTCAGTTCTTGGGATATCCACTGTTGAGAGCGTAGAGTCGGCCAAACATCAAGGACTGCTGCATCCACCAACAGGACAGCAACTTCATCTGTTCCAGGCTCTTCCAGTAGCTCCAGAAGGCCAACTGTCATCTCTCCAACATATGGTTACACAGTCTGGTTGAAGAAAACAATAAAAAGTTTGTCAATTGTTCACAATGTTGGATACATTTCAGATAACACCCAAATACCTCCCCATATAAAGCATAATTACATTACATTATCATCTCAGCAGGCATGTGACAATATGTGAAGTGCCAAAATATAAGGGCAAAACTAGGTATCTTGGCTTGAGTGATATAATATTACTTCCACGTAAGTAAGTAAGACAAATCCAAAATAGCTAAATATGTTTCCACAGAAATTCCTATATTTGGACTTTTAAACTATTTAAAGCTCACCTATTTATTACTTGGGTTTCCTGTTATTCACATAAGTGCATAATGATAACCTCTTTCATCTTATCAATGTCCCTGCCTGTGTGCATGCAGATCCTTGGGACTCTCGCTCAGCACTTGCCTTGCTCTCGGTATCTCTGCTCCGTGCACTCGCTCATTTTGACAGTGTTATAACTTCCCACAATTCCAGCCAATCACAAAACTGGAGCAGGTGATTTCTGACTGTTTATTTTTTTCCCTTTATTCTTATAGTATTAATATCGGATAACAGGTGAGGAGGGAAGGACTAGAAGAATGAAAAATGGCTCTAAAGCCTCACGTAAGTATCTTTATTCAGCGACGGTCACATAAATTTCAGTTTGAAAATCAATTTTTTTTTTTTGCTTGCCATAGCTTGGTAGGTTTTCTGGATAATTTCTGGCATATATGCAGTTTATTTTTATTTTTTACGTGCCTCTATTTTCTTAAAATTAAAAGCACTCACCTGTAACAGGTGTAGAGTTGAGTCTAATATTTATATGACAAGCAGAATAATTTCTTCCCCTCTATACATGCAGTTATTACTATAATTATCAATAATCCATGGCCAGGCTGTATAGCTTAACAAGTTAGTTAACATGTTTTGTTCATTGTTGTCTATATGGAAAAATGTAGCTTTATTCCCATTATGCCATCACGTTCATGAATGAACACAAGAAACCTCTATAAAAAAAAAAAAAAAAACCTGCCAAACCAGTACACCGGGGATGGAGACACATGAGGGTAAGTACAGTTTAGCCGTCGAGTGAAAACGTAAATACTTTGGATATGTGTCACTTACCAAACGCTGCTATCAAACTTTTTTTCGTGTATGCACATGAGGGCGGGTGGAAAGAGGGGGGAGGGAGGGGGGGGGGGGGGGACGATGGAGGCGGGGTTAGGGCAGCGTTGCTAGGCGACTGGGCGGAAACCGAGACAATGCCGAGATAAAAATCCCCATATAAGGCCTGCTTAAGCAAATTCAAGCAATACATCATAGCTCAATAAAAAAAAATTAAAAAAAAATTCCTCATAATATATAAAATAATAATAACTTACCAAATGTAAAGTACCTCTGTAAAAGTCACCCCCACTTTTCCACTGTTGTGAATCTTAAATAGTTGCAGCGCACTTCAGATCAGATAGAAAGTCGGTGCCAAAAACATTAAATTCCATCCGTATACCACTTTATCCTGAACAGGATCATGGGGGGCCTGGAGCCTGTCCCAGTCGACCGGGTTACACCCTGGACAGGTCACCAGTCCCTCACAAGGCTACCACAGAAAGACATTCACACCTATGGACAATTTAGAATCACAAATTAATTTACTTACATGAGACCAAAGGTACTTTACTTGTTTGCTCCTCTTGTTGGTTTAATAGGATATATGTTTCCCGTCTTTTATTTATATGTAAAGGAAAACCAGCACACCTCTGTGACTTAACTTGTGCTGATTGAACTTTTGTTGGTTATACGTTTTGCACTGTGGACCAAGATATTACACATTTTGAGGTGAGACTAGGTTGGCTGAGGCGTAGACAGCATTTTGTTGAGGTGGAGCTAATTTAAACTACCTTAGATACTCTTCTGCCGGTTTGATTTACAACTGTACAAAAAAATCTCTATCTGCAAAGTGACCGGAAAAGCTTTAAAAATGAGAGATGGAAAAGGTCAAGAAAAGTTGAAGAAATGACATTGTCCTCTGATATGTGGGAGGTAGAAGTGCTGTATAAAATTGTATAAAAAAAATAATGGTCTGGTTGTGATTTCTGAGGTTTCAGAAGATTAGTTATTTCACAGCTCTTCAAAAAAGCAGAAAGTTGAATACTTTTCGTTTGGAATATCAAAAGATGGGAAAAACAGCATTTTCAAGGCCTTCTGGATCTTTAATCGCAAAATGTCAAAGTCAGACAGCATGACTCATTGCCTACTGACGAATCCCTCACAGAAATTTGAAAATGTCTTTGTTATTGTTCAAGGTGTGTATGTTTCAAATGCAGAATACCTCACTGACAAATTTAATGAGAATTTGGGGAAATGGGAATGACAACTATGCATGCTATCTCTCAAAAAAAGAAACCAGTCAAACTTTTTAATGTTTTTTTTACAGGTGTGTTTCACCTCTCAATGTCGCTTCACTTGCTTTCTCACATGTGAGCTCTTCCTTGTGTTCCATTCAACCTCTCCCCCCACATCTCTTCCTGGCTCACCGACATTGTTATTTGTGTCATAATTTACCTCCTTATGCAAACATGACCCTGTCCTCGATATGCTGTAAGGCAAAAATATTCATACTGTAGTCACAGAGACCAATAAAGAATGAGATAGGAGAGACATAAATTATTGCTCTATGGCTACAGTATTTCATATTTCACTCAGTAGCATTACCACGCATCGCATCACACACACCCACACACTTATGCATGCCTGTCTTACCTGTGTTTTCAGCATAGGCTATACATACAAAAAAGGTACATTATTTCATCGTGTGACATCTATTGAAAGAAGATAAATAGATTAGCGGAGACAAGCAGAGATGGAAAGAAAGGACAAGTGCGGGAAAGAGGGACGAAGGCAGGTAGTTGGGATATACAGGAGTCAGGTAAGGCAATCTGCATTTAAATTGCTGTTATCTCTGATGTTATGATACTTCCTGTGCGGTCAACCTCTGTGACATGTTGGGACAGTGAACGCAGCGTGAAGACGGTCTTAAGTGGAGGCTGAATGAAATGAACCCTTCAGGAGGGCACTGGGGGACTATTGTGTCGTATGGACTTGGTAGCAGATGTACCCTCATGGGTTTGACCTTGGCAGCCTCTCCCCCCTCTCCTCCTCCCTCCCTACATGTCAACCCACCACAACTCCCTCCACCCCCCAGGGTTCCACTCAACCTTGGCTAATTAGCTCACATCCCAGTGGCAAATGTTCAACACACAATTTATCCACAACAAGGACATTACAACTGCAGCGTCCTCTCTCTGCACGGTCTCTTGCTCCGTCTCTCATGTTACTGGCACTCATTGAAGCTTGTTGTTTTTTGGCATTTGTATATTTTTTTGGCATTTGTATATTACCGGAAGGAAGGACTTATTACCGGAAGGAAGGACTTATTTTTAATCCTTAAAATCAAACTTCTGTGTGTTGCTGTTTTTTGTTCTTTTATAATATTTAATTTAAAGTTGTTATAATTCATATTTTTATGTTAGTAATGATTCAAATGACGATAAAATGTGAAAGGAGTCATTTAGAGTGATGATCCCATGATCACACCCCATGATCCCAGAGAATTATGACCCCTGTCTGAAGTTCCCCTCAGCTCGATTGAGTATTTTAGTGTCATTCAGCTCATTGTTTTGGCTTTAAGTTCCACAACTTTACAGTTTTGGCTCTCAATCATCGTTCTCATGACCGTCCTTCTCAATCACAGCTGGAAGCTGATTTTAGTGGACAAGCTGATAAATTGACAATCGTCTACCTGTAAAGCATTACACAGCAGGCAGACAAAGCTAACATGTTAAGGAGCCACACAGTTTTCTAAAGGGTTGGAAGAGATCCCAAAATCAGAGCTAAGAGGTGAGTCAATATTGGATGTGTGAAAAGGTGACCGCTTGCAAATAGGCTAACCATATTGATTTAAAGCAGGGGTGGGCCGTTGTTTTTGTCATCATTGTGCAACAATTCCATAATAACTTTCAGCATGTTGTAAAGAGAACACTAGGCCTCTACACAGTGCTCCTTTTCACTGTGTATTCAGGCTTTATAATATTTAGGCTGTACTTTAGGTCAATCAAGGGTCACTTTAGAGAAAGGGTCTTTGTATTGGCTGTTCTAAAAGATGCAGATCTGCAGTCACATCCCTTCAGATATTAAGACTGATTTAATGGCAGAAAATCATGGAGCAAAATTGGATCTTCCAACATCTGGCAACCCTGCAAAGCAACCCCAAGAGAAGGCAGATGGACTAATCAAAAATAGAGTCTAAAAGAAGGTCTGACAGTAAAAGCAATCAGGGGTGAACTGAGAAAGAAAATACGCTCTCAAGCGAACCCCAAATAACTGGCACATAGAGGGCCGGAAAGAGAAAGACGGGGACAATAAAAACTTTATGGATTTTTTGACAGTCCATTGGTCCACAGATGCAATGGCCTTCTGGGATTTGTCCTGAAGTGTGTCAGAGCTGGAGAGAACTTCAGGATCGAAGCGAGTGCATATGCCGGTGCTTATCTGGCGGGAGGTGGTTGGGGCAGAGAAGGCAGGGTGGAGGAGTAGCAAGAGGAGGGCTGTATTTTCATATTTTGGCATTTTTCTCTGCCTAGAGCTGGCTACAGCTCTGTTTAAAAGTTGATAATATACCGGTGTCATTGTTTCTGCTGCAATTGACCTTAAAATCCATCAGTGCTCTCTAAACATACGTGCTTACTGCAGGGTATGTCTGCATGAGTGTTTCTGGGATGCAGCTTTAACCTTTATACTAAATCACCAATAACAGTAACAGAGTGGCTCAGCCACCAACATTTTTTTGTCTGATACCCTCAATATATTGTGTCTCTTAAGGGGTTCTAGTCTAATTTTCTGACATTCTTGAGGATACAATCAGTTTAAGGTAAAAAAAATGGCTCCTAACTAATGATGCAGAAAGCACTTTAGTGGTAAACCTCCTCCCAGCAATTTTTTTTTTTTTTTTAACACAGATGATGTTTGTATGTGTCTTTTTCTGTGCCATCATTCAGTCTGTAAAGTGTGCAGCAACTGTTTGGGCAATGTTACACTATAAATAAACAGAAATTGAGGATTTTAATGTCTAAAGGTCCTCTAAATTAATTACGTGTTTTAATGTTTAAATCGCTAAGATCAAATAATAAACAGTCCTTCAAGTGACTGCTGCCAGCAGTCAGCCTTATTACTGGGTCAACGTTCAAATGAGTCCTTTGATGAGAGCAAGGCTGGTGCTGCACTGACCAAAGTGTTGGACAAAAATTCTATACAGCAGATCTCAGAGACTTTGGAATTGATAGAGATGAACTGAGAAGATCTGAGTAACCTGTGGGTTGAACCACATGGTACAAACCATAAATATAATCTCCAAACCCCGATGCGTGGAAAACTATGCGATTTTAGACTTTAAATCAAATAAATGAACCAATACTAATAAATGGATCACATGTAATTTTATCTATGAAAAACATGGCCAAAAATATATAGTATTTGAATAGGAATACAGAATTAACATGCAGGTTGTTTTTGTCTGCAGCTGTTTGTCAAGTGATCTGGACTATGTCAAGACTCCCACACTTGGCTGCAGTGGCCTGAGTTTGCAGTTTGCGGGGCATCATGCCCCAGATGGATGTCACTGTGGCTCCATCACTCCTTGTATCTAACCATAGCTGGGATCTCAGTTAAAGACTACCTCACAGATACAGAGCTGCTGCTCCTCTTTTTAATTTCAACACACACATTGAAAGTGTAGTTGTTGGTCACACAAATCCCTCAACAGAAAATATAACAATATGTATTATACATAACATATTATGATTATATATGTTATATCTAATTAAATGTAAAGTGCTTCCCTCTGAAATGTAGTTAGGTCGAAGGCCAATGTAGCATCAAATGGAAATTAAACTGAACTACAAGCATTTTTTGTGTGAGGTCTTGTTTCTATAGCGATGAGGTATAGTCTTTGATTTCTCTGCAGTCTGAAAGCCTGTCAAATCATCTATCATTTAAAAAAATTAGTATTTTTACATTTTACTGGCATAAAAATTTGCAAATGTGACAAGAAATTCTGATAAGAAAAACTATGTTCTTAAAAAAACTTTTCCAAGTTAGCTCTTAAATAAATAAATACATAAACATGTTACAATAAAACACACTTTATCCCAAATAGTTAGACTATATCACTTACGCTGTAATGGCAAAACCCTTTGTGCCCGGCCTAAAGGCTAGAATAGCTGATGCTTTGTTTGTTGTAATCACAGTGACCTTGTGTTTATGCACCAACCTTGAACACTGTTACAAGAGGAGAGACAAATAGACTATGAACCATCCTATCACAAGCGTGTGTTACGTGTGTGTGTGTGTACTGTTTACCCAAATTCAGTGAGAGGTTCGTAGCTGAGGTAAACAATGAGCAAAGCTGTATTTGTTTAAAGTGAGGCTTTGTGTAACACTGAGTGGGTTTTTTATTAACTACACACAACTAACTATAAAACTGCAAAATAGGGGACAGGAGTAACTTCAAGGAAACACGGTTACTTCATCACAACTGAGCAAACTGTGCAGGATTGTAATCGGTGGTTAAAAACTGTGTAAAAACACTCACAAGTGGACTTTTAATCAAAATGACATATTAAAACACCTGAAGTCAGTTCTGTTCATATCATCAGCCATAAAAATCCGCAAATCTTCAGAGGCTCAAATGCTTTTCACACAAGATGTGACTGTCTGACAAAGATGCTTCCACTAATTCAGCTGTCTAACTGTGCGACGGCTCGCTCATGCTTTACATGCATAAATGTGAGTTGAAGCACCTGTTTTGGCTTTGAGTGTGTTTTTCTAAAGATTTATATCTTAGGAGGAACCAGTGGACTTGGGCTGAGCAACATTTACACAAGACAGTCTAAATGTTTTCAGAGATGGACTGACACCTCGCTCAATAGGCAATGGGCTGACACTCCCCCTTTAGGGATACGTTACATATCTAATAATTTGATATTGTTTGAATGGCTCATTTGGCTAAATTGTTTTGACTTACCTTAATTTTGCCCGTATGTTACCAACTCCAGGTCCTTTCGTAATCTTTAGATTTTTAATGTTCCCGTTTATTTTGTTTATTTTAATCTCTCTTGTGTTTCATTGTATCTTTCCACATTCATTTCAGTGTTTGAGTCATTTTTACAGTTGCATTGTTTGCTCCTTCATTTTTTTCAGTTTCATAAAAACAAGAGAAGGTTAAATATCAATCTGTACATATTACCTTTCATTTTTCCAGCACATTTAAAGCCAATGTATATTCTTTCGTCGTGTCAAACACACACACGCGCGCACACACGCACATACACGCTCATAGACTTTCACTCTGTTGTAAGTTGGTGACATGAGTCCTTGGAAAGTGCAGTATTCAATTTGTAACTATTATGGAGACAAGGACACAGTCCTTTATGTGAGCAGCCACAGAGAGAAAATGGAGGCAGTCGCTATAGCAACCGCCAGAAGAGTGCCCAACAAATCAACAAACAATGCGGTACAAGACTTTTCCAGGGGAGCCATTTAATGCAAAGCCTTGAATCATACAAAGTTTCTGAGACCTGTCTTGTAATGTCTGTGGGTGTCTCAGCCCCAAGTGTTTGGTAAAAACCTTGTGTTTTTCTCCACACTTGTGTTTCAAGGCCGGCTCAGCTGAATGTGCCAAGGAGCTGTCTTCTTGGGTCACGGCAACCTCAGTTTCATTTGTGTGATCACCGTTTAGGAAGTGCTTACCCCTGCAAAAACATATTACAATAATTACTTATTGAAAACATATTGTATATTTACAATCTGCACATATTCAGAAGGTTCAGAATTTATATTATTTGTTGTGACAGAATAAGCAAAGTAGCAAAAGAGATTATTTTGTCCTTCAGTCGGTACATCTGAGGGTGTGAGAAATCCAAAGGCAGTAAGGACTTCAGTTAGAACTGTTTTAATAACTGTATTTCTCTTATTAAAGGAGGTCTCTCAAGTAAAAAAAAAAGAAAAAAGTACTTATCATAAAATGCTAAGACAACAAAACCCCTTGAATTTACTTTTATTGTGACTTCATTTATCCGTTAAACTTGATTTCTTGAATGTCGCTTTCATTTTCCCAGGCACCTCGTCTGAGAAAATATCTCCTTTGGTTCTGACCTTGGTCTAAATTTCACCACCAGACACAAAACTGCGTCGCGGCTGATGCTGTCTGACTCGGACCGTCTGGGTGTCACAGCAATTCGTTTAAGAAGTGCAGATCAGAGACATACAAGTGTGTACATACAAGACATACAATGGTTTTGTTTCTACACTTAATTTTTTTTGTACGTCCCGATCTTTTGGGATTATGTGTGTACCGACATTTCAGAGCAGACCATTTATTGGCAGAAGGGACATGAGGAAGAGAAGACTATTTTCTTTGTTAAAGTGTGAAAAGACACTCTTGTTTTGCAAATTTAAGTTAAGTTAGAGGAATCTTGGGTATAATTTATGCTGAAATACTGTTTAAGAGCTGTAGACAAACACAACTCCTTTTACAGTGGTGTGCTTTTGCAAGTCTTCATGTCCTAAAAGTTAAGTTGTGGGGCTGTGAGAAACTTGAAACATTTTAAACTGGGCACAGGATCAGCAGGCATCAGGCCAGAGAAAGAATCTGCTGCACATCACAGAAAACTAAGAACAAGTTATCAGAATAATACATTTTCGTTGATTGGTGTGCCCTTGGCGTAGTGGCCAAAAAGTGACCCAAAGGTCATGCGATAGCATTTCGTTCAAAAACTGATGTGATATTTTTTAAGTCATGACAAAGGAGGGGATCAAACCCCTAACTTTCTGGCTGAGAGGGAGGAGTGCTAAACACTGCACCATCTATCTTCCCAGGAACTAGACAGCATTGTGACAAATCTTTGGCTCACTGCAACCTATAACTCCACCATCCATAAATATTAATTCAAATGCGACCAAAATTGCTGCAGACATTCTTTGGATAGTAGATATACGTATTTTCAAGGGGGTCTGCAGTGATATTAAATATCTTCCTGTAATGTGTAGCGTATGCAAAACTTGTTCAATTTCTCCAAACGTTTCAACTTCACTAAAAGTTGAATCACTATCAACAGGCCAAGGTGGAATCTGAACCATTAATAGCAACCTTGGTGAAGTAGAATCTTTTACCTGTTGAGTTAACCAGACTGTTGGTTAAGTCACTGGAAAATCTGAGTGAACTCCGTGAAACACTTTCTCTGCCAAAGCTCCATTATCCGGTGCCAGAGATAGTCCAGATAGTCTACGACGCTGCTTCAGAGCTGGAAACGACCTCATGGAGGCACGGTTTAGAGCCCCGCTAAGGTATTACACATGGTTCACGATTCACGGTGGGCGAGTCCCCCTGAGGACATGGTTCACAGAGAGCTAGACCTTCTAAGGCGAGTCCCTCTAAGGGTAAGCCACAGAGTGCTTTTGGGTTTGCATCGTACATGCAGTCATACTGATACCAAACTAAAGGTCAACAACAATACAAAAACCCTAATACAAAATAATAATCCCATTAGTAAATTTGAATGCAGTGCAGTGGTTAGAGCAATTCCCTCACAGTGAGAAGTAACTGGGTTCGATCGCCACTTGAGGCATATGTCAGTTCAGAAAAAGGTCATACTCCAAAAAGTGATAATAAAAAAATAAAAAAATAAATAAATAAATAAATTGTATATAGTATAGCCAGGGCGATGTGGTTAAGTTTGATGTTTTGCCGTGACACAGGAAGTTGATGTTTAAGGTCAAACAATGCTCCAAACCTCATGAAACTTTGCACGTGTCAGTCCCCAACTTTCATGAGTTTTTGAAGATGTTAAAGCCGCCGATAAAAGCCAATTTTTTTTAAGAAGAATAAGGAACGAGATCGAGAACAAAATTAATTATTAAAAATTTATATGCGGCCCCTGGCACGCTGCATGTCGGGGATCCAGCGGGTCGGGGCCGCCGGCTCCCCGACGTGCAGCACACAAGGGTCTGCATATTCCCGCTGCTTGCAGTTATAATGTTAAAGTTATAATCTTAATGAAATCAAACTAAATGTTTGACACTATTTATGGCCAACATTTTCCAGCAATCATCATTTAATGTATAGGTCTATAGATTCTGCAGTTACGTCTCTTTATGTTAAATTTTATAAACCACCATTCCAACCCACAATGCATGAGGGACTCACAGGAAATGATGCGCTCGTGTAATCCATCTTAATTTAATTCAATTGACAAGAGGCTTGGCTGTTTATGTGTCACCCTGAGGTTGGGGTAATACTGTGTGAAATATGATCAAGGTGTTGAATCAGTGTTTGGTTGCAACAAGTTCAATATGAATTTGGGTCTGTTAAGACCAGACTTGTTTTTCTAACCAACTATACTAAAATTGTAAGAGTATAGCTTCGGTTTAAAAACAAAATCATTTTATTCATAGTTTTCAGTCTTCCTTTGATTTATTTAGATGCAAAAGTTGTTCATACAGTAAAAAAATGTTAAAAAAAACATTTGTTACTGTGACAGAATATACTGTATGTTCCATAGGCTCCAGCTATTGAAGCTATGTGACCTTGACACTGAAACATCCAAGACTGTTTTTTTTTTTTTTTATAGCTTCTGCTTTAGTTTAATGTAAATCTGAATTTTATGTGCACAATTTTGATGTAAACTGACATATTTGGTACTTTCTGACAATCACTGTATTTAAAATTATGCACAATAGCTTCAAATAGTATTTGGGTACTCATCATGAGCTCGGGGTCAGTGGGGTTTAAGATTTTAAAGAAATACTGAAGACAGATTTACTCTGTCAGATGAAAAACATGGTGGAGTGGGAAGCTACTTAAGTCCAAATCTGATAAATAAACAAAGGAAGAAAGGGAGGATCCGAGAGCAAGACAAAGAGCGACATAGCACTGTAGCTGTCTTTTCAACTCTGTGCTTTTGCAACAAGACATAATGTAATCTCTCCTTGAGACGGAAGGATTTTTATAACCTGCGCTGGCTGGGCCTTGAGCAGGAGAAGAGACAGGCTGAGTGAAGGCTGTTTATCCTGCAGTGTCCTTGATATAAACATGTGAAAAATCTCTCTGTTTTTTCTCTCAGCTAAATCAATACAAAGACATTCGGCCTCTGAACAATGTTGTAGCACTACAGCAAAAGTTTTTCATCCTGGCTCTATTCATGACTGCGTCCTTCAAAAGAAACAGCGCAAGGGACACTGTGGTCCTGCTTACAGTGATTTCATGAATATAGCCATGCACTCAATGTCATCCTTTCTCCACACCAAAGACAACTTTCCGTGAAGACCCTCATTTGACAACGCCATGGTATTTGTTATGTGGCCACAGTAGAACTGCTACTTTTGCATCATTCTCCCATTGTGTTTCTCAACCTGAACTTCTTTGCTTATAGTTTCTGCCTAGTTAACCTCCTCTGTAATCACTTCTGATTTCCCCCGAGGCCCCTTCCTCTTCCCCCCTTTCGGGTAGCAGCCAACCCTAACCTGTGATCCCTCTTAGGAGCAATTAAGATAAACCTCTAATTCATCTGCTTTATCCCGACCTGTCCTTTTCAGTCTCTCACTCACTGACCTCCACTCCTCCTCCCCCGCTGCTCCCCATCCTCCTTTAGTGACAGAAGCAAGGAGAGCACTGAGTCATGACATCATAATTCACCAGCCCCAGTTTTCACGGTTAAATCAATATCAGTGTGTCCGAGTCAAGGTTGGAGGCTGGCCTTCGCAGCTCTGCTCTTCCTACTTCTTTCTAGTGGAAAATCATATAAATTGTCCCTAAAATAATTAAGCCTTCAGATTCATCTCTGGCCTATATTTTTTACCGGCTCCTGTCTGATAAACCGCACTGCCAGAGAGTCAAGGTAATGCTGAGAATAGAACCAGTTTCTGATTCCTTATCTGTCTCTTCCCCTTTCCTTCACTCTCACAAATACAGTGTTTTTAATTAAGCAGGCCAACTCACTGTAGCTTTTTGACTTTGATGTTATAACAAATTGTGCCATGAGGATGAGATGATGCAGTCATTAGTCTTCTATTTAGATATTTCTTAACATTTCATAGATTAAAGCTGCAAGTGTACATCGTGAATTCTTGCAAAAATGACTTCTTTTTAAAAAAAAAATTTTTTTTTTACACTAGTGTGTCTTGAGTATGTGAGAGCTCTGAGTATGAGAGAAAGGGAGGAGGAGAAAGAGGAGGTGTCTGAGCCTGGGGAGGCGGAATATGCAGAGTCTGAACAAGCTCTCAAAGCGTGGGGAGACACGGGAGCTAATATAAACGTGCTGCCCTTCACTCGGGGCTATCAGGGGCTAAGAAAACAGCGCTACCTCTGCCACTGACCTCCGGCACTTCAGAGAGACAGCGGGACGCGCTGAGGTCCGGCCCATGTAGAGCGGCCAGCGGTCATGGCCACGCTGGAGGGCTGCCGCTGTCGGGGTGCCAGCAGCCGAAACAACAACAGCATTCTCTACAGCATTTTGAAGAGTGAGAACCTTGTGACCGCAGAAGAGCAACAACAACAACAACAACAACAACAACAACAACAACAACCCCAACAACAGACACTGCAACACTTGTTCCAGAAGACTCCCCCCTCCGGCTCAGCCTCGCTGCAGGAGCTCCGACAGCAGCCGTGCTCCTGCGGCTCGATGCGGCGTAGAGGTGTCCTCCGCTCCCCGCAGGTAACCTGCAAAGCCGCTTCCGCGGTTCTGGTGAAGACGCTGCGGTTCGTGAAAAACGTCCCGTGTTTTCGTGAGCTGCCGGAGGACGACCAGCTGATGCTGATCCGGAGCGGCTGGGCGCCGCTGCTCGTGCTGGGACTCGCGCAAGACCGAGTGGACTTTGAGACCACGGAGACGGTGGAGCCCAGCATGCTGCAGCGCATCCTCACGGGTGTTCCGGACAGGCAGAGCGAGGTCCTGGCCGGCCAGAGCAGGGGTGCAGCCGGTGTCTCGGTCATGGATATCGACGCCGTCAAAGCGTTCCTGAAGAAGTGCTGGAGTGTAGACATCAGTACGAAGGAGTATGCGTACCTGAAGGGAGCTGTGCTGTTTAATCCAGGTGGGTCAACGCTTTCTATTAAAGTTATTTTACGCAGGTGGCACACAGCTGATTTACAGGTGCCATATGTCAAGGCATCACACAGGCTACTTACAGTTACTTAAACTGGTTTATTGATGAGCTATCAAGGATCAAAAGTTTGGTTTGTTTGAAAATTTCTGCCCTATATTCATTGAAAAGAAGCATATGTTGTGCATCAATTTGCTAAGGCATGCACGCAATAACCTGTAAACATTTGCAGCATGTTGAAAACCATACTGAACTTACTTTTTCTCACTTTCATCTCCCTTCTCGCCATCTTTTTATTCAGATCTGGAGGGTTTGCGCTGTCTGCACTACATCCAGTCGCTTCGTCGAGAGGCGCACCAGGCTCTGAACGAGCACGTCCGGCTGATCCACCGTGAGGACACGACGCGGTTCGCCAAGCTGCTCATAGCTCTGTCCATGCTGAGGGCCATCAGCCCGCCGGTGGTCGCTCAGCTCTTCTTCAGACCTGTCATAGGGACCGTCAACATCGAGGAGGTGCTCCTGGAGATGTTCTACGGAAAGTAGGTCACAGGTCCAAAAAAGACTGAGATGAATTCAGCAAGCTCAGCTGTCAGATGGACTGAGATGCTCCAAACTCTGCGGTGAGGGCAGATGAGGAGGATATTTGGGACTTATTTACAACAACTATATGTGGGAAATCTTCAAGGACTGTAAAAAGACCAACACAAGCAAGAGTGTGTATGTGTGTGTGTGTGTGTGTGTGTGTGTGTGTGTGTGTGTGTGTGTGTGTGAGAATGAGAGAAAAAGAGAGTGTGATAAAGAGATGTAATAATAGAGGAAAAATACAATGCAGCTGCTGAAATTCATAACTTATTTGTTTTTATATAAACTATTTTTCTATAATAATAAATAAATAAAATATTACTGTTTGAGTGATATCTGCTCTTTCATCGCTGACACACTTTCCAATGGAGAAAGTGAAACATCAGTCATATACTGAATCGTGCGCTGGAGATAATATATCTCAGCACATAAGCAATGATAACTACAGTGTTCTTAACAAATCAGATGTATGTCGCCTTGAATAATCTGAGTCACTTTTGATGTCAGCCACAGTTTACAGGAAGTACTGATAAAGACTTTTCACAGCAACAAAAATTAAGACGTGCCTCAGAAAGTCCACAGTTTGGTTACTCATATCAACTGTTTACAGTCCAGTGCAGAAGGTAAGTGGGAGAGTTTTGGCTCTAAATATTGGTGGAATGCCATGTTAGACCACCAGAGTGCAATGGTATACCACATGCAGCAATTGTGCCATTCACATACATCACCCTCCCTATATATATATATATATATATATATATATATATACATATATCTGTGTAATAAAAGTGCCTCAGGTAATGTTCTGGCTGTCCTTCCAACTCCGGCCATTACAGTTTGGAGTTTTGTGCAGACTAAAATGCCACTGGCAAGGCATAAAGTATCCAGAAGAAAGACAGAGGACTGGCTCCAGAAAATAAACTACCCATAACCCACAGGAAAAGCATCTATAGACCGCAAATAACACCAGTAATCTAGGCTCATACACTGTTAGGTTCCGTTAATGCTATAGAGGTATGTAAAGAGACATCACTGCATTAATGTTCTGTGGACAGTGGGGCTAAGACTTCCTGCTGTTACAGTATGACAACATGATTTCATTAAGCGAAGTCCCTGAACCCCTGATTTATCCCTCGAGCAGCTGTAATACTTTGTCACTGTTCAAAGGCCAGATGGCCTTTACCTGTGCTCGGTCCCAGTGGTTTTGTTTTTGCCCACACCGGTAAAAAATAACCATGGCTGAAAGGTTCGTATTTGACATTAAACTCAAACAATGGTGAAAGAAAAAGTCAGATAAGTTACAGTAACAATAAACAGTGAAGAAATATAGGAACAGGAGTAAAAGTCCTAAATTCGGAAGTGGACTTAAGGAAAAGGAGAGAGAACGGAGAGGAGGAGCACAGTGCATCGTGGAAGGTCCCTCAGCAGCCTAACAAAGGGATGGTTCAGGGTCACCTGAGCCAGCTCTAACTTCTGGGAACACTGTAACTACTTGAACACAATAGAGGAAGCAGTCTTTGTGGAGCACTCAGGGATTATTCACAGGGGCGAACTGGAACCGCTGCAAGAGGACTATTGGCCTTAGCAGAGGTCTGCGATGTCCGAGTGCCCTTCTAGTTACTTTATATACTGGGGAGTTTTAGACTTTCCCCTTCAGAGACCAACAAACTATTATTCTATCTATTTTTTTTTTAATTGAAAAGCCATTAGTAAATCTGAATTGTAAAACAGTAGAATAATGGAAATACTCAAGTAAATTACAGGTACTCTCGTGCAGCTGTGTTCAACCAAGTTCGATTTTATTTCTATATTTTTATATTTTTTGAGATCATTGGTCATCATTCTTTAAAGAAACCCTCACAGCCTCCTTGTCACCAATGATCCCCAAAAAATATGAAAATAAAATAGAACTTGGTTGAACACAGCTGCGGGTCATTTTGATCCAAGGACAACAGGAGGGTTAAGCACAGCACTTGTGCTTTGCTACATTTTGACTGAATAAAGGGGAGGACATGAGAATGAAAAAGAAAGAATGAGACAAAGATAGACATACATCTTCTTTGCCAGGAGAAAAAATAGGGAAGATTTTCCATCTCAGTCTCCAGACCATGAAATGACCTCTTGTTTCTGGGTAGACCTTAAAACTGGGAACATTGCCAATGGTGGCTGAGCAACAGCACGACTGTGTGTCTCTGAGCTGAGAGTCGAGGAGGCAGAGAGTGCAAGGCAGAAGCAGGCACATTATTTAAAAAGTCGGCAAGTACGGTGTGTGTGTGTGTGTGTGTGTGTGTGTGTGTGTGTGTGTGTGTTCAGCAAGCAACAACCTTATTAAACTGCTCTTTGATACGGAGTGATTTGATACGAGTCACGTGAATGCACCTGGTAGAAGTGGTTGACAGGTCTGACGGAGTAAAGCTCGTTAGGGATCTCTCCAGTCACCAATGCTGTTCACTTATTATGAGTTTGGTAGCCTTATTTGCTAGAGAATTTCCTGGATTGTTGTTTTGACAAATGAAAAAATAAATTGAAACACTGAAAGTAAATAAAACAAAAGTTCCGTTCATTTTGCAGTCGGTGCATTGCATCAAAAATGCCCTAAAAAGATGAACATTTGGGTTTTCAAAGTAACAATTGCTTTGTTTCTGAGCTTATCTTATTCATATTCACTTCAGAATAACCACATCATAATAATCAAACTTTAATACAACTGAAAGGAGAGAGGTGATGTCAGTAATAAAGCAGGGCCACCAGAGATACTGATTGACGTTAGTGCCAGACAATCACCGATAACTCTCACATACCTCCTGGTGGTGCGATAAAGACGTTGCAGGATAAGAATGAAATGACGCGCGCGCACACACACACACACACACACACACACACACACACACGTGCCACTGTGGACTTTGCTCTGAAGATATTCTTATTCCCCTCTTTCTCTTCTGCATGTTCCTTTTCAATGGGGCCTATTTTCTCTCCAATTAAGTCCTTAATTGCTCAGGGTAATAAAGAGTCTATTAATCCTGCGTCTGCTAATAAAACCCCAGCTGTCTGGCAGGAGGCTGCCAACAGGCAACAGTCACCAGCTTGTCTTGTGGTACACAACACATTGTATGTGTGTGTTTGCGTGTGTGCTTACCCCCAACTGTTGGCATCTTTTGTAACGAAACCCAAAGCCAAAGTAAATTCCAGTGGTTGTGGCCTATTTTTTTAAAATTTATTTTTTAATTGTTTTATTAGTATTGATATAACAGTTTTTGCTTTGTGTTTTTATAGTCTGAAACCGTCAGAGCTTCGCAGCCCCCTTTTTGTGCACCCTGGCTACAACAAAAATGTCCATCGTGTGTCTTTTACGGTAACAAACTCTGTATTTAACTCAATTCCCTTATTCTTCTGCCTTTAACTGAGTCTGTCCCTGTCTTTTTCCTCTGCTCCAGTTTCTCTTTCTCTCTGTTTTCTCCTGGGGTTGGCAGACATCAGTGAATCTGCTTTCTGTTTCTGTGTTTACCAGTGTTCAATCGCAAACGCCTGTTGTAGGTAGTGTTTATCCCCAGGAGATGGCACTATTTGGAAGCACTCACCCTCGCTGTGTTTATGTTGCCAAGCAAATGTCAGGCATCAAATGAAACTCCTTGGCTTTAAGCCAAAACTCTTCTCATATCGACACCTTTTTAAAGGTTTATCTTTGTTTGGCATTTCTGGCTGTGTCTGACAGGAGGTGTGGACGGGGAACAGGGGGGAGTGAGCAAGGGGGAAGCGACAAAGTTCTGCAGCCAGTTTAATACCAGTGAATGGGCAGTAATATGGGTCAGTACCATGAAGCTTTCCAGTAAGCCATGACAGCAGCCAGACAGTAGAATACACCTGTGCTTTGGCATGACAATCCAGAACGTCTGCTGTGAAGGCAGTCTGCTGTTGGCCTTTCTCCTCTGACATTTTGCTGCAACTCAGAATCTTTGTCAGTAATGTATTATGTAATGTGTATCTTGAAAGGAAGAGAGTTGTTGGAAGTAAGAAAAAAAAAAAAAAAAGATAGTTCAAACATATCTCTGGACATTTCGGTCTTCCTACTCTTCTTT
This sequence comes from Embiotoca jacksoni, assembly GCF_022577435.1. Lineage (NCBI taxonomy): Eukaryota > Metazoa > Chordata > Actinopteri > Embiotocidae > Embiotoca > Embiotoca jacksoni. The sequence goes on from NW_027185340.1 coordinate 5,427,864, forward strand.
TGGAACGTGGTTTGTTGTTTACAAAGCACATTTCTTAATCTCATAAAGGCAATATGTAGTAGATTTGAAAGCTGCCACTTTGCTTAGGTAATGTAACTGATCAAACCCGACATGTGAACACTCTCAACTGGGAAATGAGATGTTCCCGAATGGGAACTTTCCCTCTTCTCAGCTGCCTGAATGCAGCATTACACCCAGGAAACGGGGGTTTGAGTGACACAGTGAATTCACTCTGGATTTCATAAAAGAAATATTTTCCTAACTGCAACAAATAGTTTTTGTGCCGAAGCACTTTTTTTGGGGTATTTTTTCCCCACTTAGGCGAGGTAAAATGTGATACTGACACAGTATGCTGAAATGGACTGCAGGGTGTATTTCATGCTCTGGCGTGATGTCGGTTGGCACATGGACACAACTTTTAAATATGTGGTGGAGCAGTTGGATGTTGAGGGAACAGTTGAGTCGTGTTTTGTTTAAAGCCATTTCAAGAGTACTTAAAAATGATCATTATTGTTCATTTTCCTTGCCAGTTTTTTCAGCAGAATCACTAATTAAAATTGATTTCTACACACGTAGTGGACATAGTCAATTGCTGCCATTTAAAAAAGTCAGTGTGTGATGAACAATGCTATTAGAGTGTAATCAAATGGTGAACTTGGACACGAAAGGAAAACATAAAAAGGAAATCAAGGTTTTTAATGTGCAGTGAGAAAGTAAGGGCAACTGATAATGATTGTGTTTCTATAAAGATAGACATTTCTTTCCAAGTGAAAATTGTGTTTATATATTTATATAAATATCTATATTATATATAGAATACATATCTATTTGCTATGCATACTCAAAAATCACACCTTCAAATATATTTAAAAAGTCTTTCAAAACACAAATGTACTCTTTTCTTTCCTTAAACATGAACTATCCATATGAACCAAATGAATTATCAGGATGGGAATAATATTATGTTTTAAAAACCAAAACATTGAAGATGCTTTACTTTTGAATCTAGAACAGTAGAGGACATATTTTTTGTCATGTGGGATTCAAAAGCCACCTTTTAGTCTCTTAACAAACCAGGAACCACATTGCAAGTGTACAAAAACCAGCAGAACACTTATACACAAATCCTCTTTCTATGGAAGATGAAACGCAAATAGGTATGACTTCTCAAGCAAACTCTTTTCTGTTATAAAAATATAATTCTTTTTAAAATAATCTACAGATTTCTTTTTAAGGTGAGGCATTTCACTATCACTCTAAAACAGCAAGGCTGTTTGTTTCAATAGAAAATATGAAGCTTTAGAGAGAGATCTGCCAGTCTTATCGGTCTATCTGATTGGAGAGGAATAGCCCTGCTCCCCAACCACTCCTCCATCTCGGTCCCAGAGGACGGGTATATTTTTGCCACCTCCTCCTTCTTTTTGCATATTCTATGATTTTTTTTTTTTTTAAATTTTTTTTTTAAAAGAGAGTTTCCTTTTAAACTTGATACACCTTTTACAGGTAAACAAAAAGAAGTTTCAGCTCCTCAAAAGCTCCTGAAATGTCCAGGCAATTCCAAAGGTAAAAAAAAAAAAAGTTCTCTTAAACTACACAAAGATTTCTTTTAAAACAAACAAACAAAAGAACACAACAGCGCAGGTACGTGACATACTGGCTTTCCAAAGAAGCGTGTTAAAACAAGAGTAAGAACCAACTAAAAAGAGAAAACAATAAAAAATGTACAACTCTGTATAACAAGTTAAAGCAAAGTCCTATACTAGAGAAGGCAACAAACATGACTGAATAAAACAAACAAGAGAACAAAACAGGAAAACACTGATGCTACAAATAAATTGAAATATATGTACAGACCCTGTTTTCCTTTTGTTTGTATGTATGCACATTTTTGTGTGTACGCATGTGTGTGCACAATTGCCATAACGTGTTGGTTCTTTAATGTGGAGTTCTTGCGAGTCCATTTCTCACGGGTCAATGAAACAGTGTTTTTATTATATCCCCTTTAGTTCCACATCCGCAGTAAAAAGAGGTGCAGTCCACTTGAAAAACAAGGGAGAGCGTGTCCAAAAAACCTGCTGTACCTCCATCACTTGCTTCTCAGATAAGAACGGCTGGATCCAAAACACTTTTCGCCACAGTCACGACCTCTAACTGTGTTCCTAAGAACTACCAGACAGAGCCTAGTCATGTCTGACCCTGACTGACCTTCCTAAAGCTGACGCGGAGTCTGCTCATCATTACCAGATGACGCTGGAGATGCTGGTTTCCCTCGGCAGCAGAGGGAGCATGGCATTGTTAGCATGCGCCTCCTCCAGGCTGTGTTCTCGGCTCTTTCCGGGCGGCCTCTGTCCGTTCAGCAGTGTCAGTGGGATGTTGCAGTAGGTGTGCTGGTTCCCCAGGGAGGAGAGAGGTGGCAGGGTCCCGCCTGGGGGTATGTCATACTCGTAGCTGCGGTAGTAGTGTTTCTGCCTCATGGTGGTGTGGTAGGTGTTGTGGAACGAGGAGCGCAGCTCTGGGTGGGCGGTGGCCATGGCGGTGGAGGTGGCTGCTGCCATGGAGATGGCGGAGACGGTCTGCAGCTCTCCGAACGGGCCTTGCTCGCTGACGTCCAGCGCCGGCTCGTGTGTGAGCATGGGCTCCGTGCGCCTGAAGGGCATCTCGTACTGCAGCTGCTTCCAGAACTTGGAGTTGAGCTTGTTGCTCTTGGATCCGCGCCACTTGATGACAGTGAGGGTTTTAATGGTGTGTTTGAGAGCCTCCACTTCTTGGTAGTTCATGATGCCGCGCAACTCGGCACACTCGATAAGGATGACTTTGATCTCACCAGTCACCAGCATGTTGCGCAGCCGCGTCTCCAGCTCAAAGATGCTCCAGCCTCGCCGCACCACATAGTTGGGTGTCATAACTATAATGAGGCGTTTGCTCTGGTCTACACAGCGAGCCACGTCCTCAATGTAGGCTGCAGGAAACGAGAGGTCAGGAATGAAAAGAAGAGACATTTATAAGACATTAGAGAGAGGGGGGGAATGGCTCAGTGATGTACACTATACGCATGTTTTTGATGCCATTAAATGAGGACAGAACCACATCACGAAATGGTGGATGAACACACAGCATCAGACACAAAACACAAGACCGTGACAGGTGGCTATTTGGCTCTCCACCTCAAGTATCTGGTATAATAACACTCATTTTGTAGCTTTTAGAAAGCAGAAAGACATGAGGACTCTATATGTTTGTGTAGGTACATATATCTGTAAGTATTCTACTGTATTACATAGAGCAGATCCACATAGCTCTAAATGGGGGAGCAATGATTGATAAAGGTGCACATTCTATAGGACTAGGCTGAGTCTATCTATTGAAGTGGGCCCGAGGTGTCAGATCACACAGCAGTGCCACTCTATGCATTCTCTCTGAAACGTCCTAGGAGCAAGTAAATGAAAGCAGCTGATGCGAGAGGAAAAGACTGAGGGCGAGTACCTCCAAAGAGTCGTGTGTCATCCTGGTAATGCTCATTGGTGAGACCTAAACATAAACATTTTAACATTCAGGTCACAGGCAAGAACACGGTACAGACACAGAAACATGCTCAACACAAGTCGTACAAGTGGGTGCATTTCCTTCTCAATCATCTTTTTTTTTTTTTTTAATTTCACATATGATTAATCACACACCATGTTTCCCTGATTGTACATTCATCTACAATGATTTTGCTTGGCATTGATGCTGTCGGCAATTTTCTTTTGATTAAAGGGTAGAGGCGGCTCAGACAACAGGGCTTGGAGCCTTCAGACATTTCCCACTGATGTTTAATTCTGTCTGGACCGACGAGGATGTGTTTCCGTTTTATCTGTTCCACATGAAGCCTACAGTACAAACACACAGCATCGCTACTAACTAGAGCACACTGTGCACCACTGGCACAGACGCACTGCTAAGCAGAGTTAGCACGCATGAGAATTATGTTCAGACAGAATTTTCATGGATTCATTAATGCATGGATGAAAACCAGGGAGGATGATAAATTTGTTCAATATATCAGCTCCCGGGACACTCTGTATACCATATTCCCACATCTGTAGTACACAGTATAGGAACTTCCAGTGAGAAATGCTATGATCTTCCAGATTTATCCAGAGAAAGAAAAAAAGAGTTACTGCCGGACTGAACGTTCCCTGATTTTGGAAATTTGAAATAATCATCTTTTCATCATTTATGGATGTGAATATTTATTGTGTGTGAGGAACTTCGCTAACAGCACAAAATGTTTAAACACAAGACAGCGACAGTGAAAAACAACACTGATGACAATGAGCAATGCGCCAAACACAGCAGCAACGAATACATATGCAGTAAAAACAAACATGCAGTATATGGTCCTTACACTTCCTCACAGTACGGTACATACCTGTGCATGAACATACCAGCACAAGGGGACACACACACACACACACACACACACACACACACACACACACACACACACACACACACACAGTAATAGTGCTTACTTCCTGTTGGAATGAGGTCTCGATCTGGGATGAACAGTTTGTAGCCGTAATGTTTCTCAAGCACGTCCGGGAGGATCTCCAGGGCAAAGCGCTCCTCCTCCCTGGTCTCCTGACTCCACTGGTCAGGGTCCACTTTGGTGTAGGACAGGTACGCATCATAGTCTTTATTTTCTAAAAAAAAAAACATGATAATAAAGAAACAGCAAAGAGCAGGTCATGATAAATGTGGGTTAAACGCATCGAGCTTGAATCTTGGTTGCCCAGTCAAAACATCACAAAATCAGTAAACTCACAAAACCACTCCTAACACAGAGACTGGATGCTTTGAGTTTGTCCACTTCCTATGTGCCGCTATCTGGCCTTCAACAGCGGGACACAAAACGACACACAAAAACTCATTTGTATGATCGGGATCATCTCACAGTAGAGCATCAAAACATGTTAAATACAGACAGCTTTTTTTTTTATTTTTTATTAATGTTCCATTTTGAAATATACCGTTTTAAGAAAACACTTGTAAATACTGGTGTCAAGCAATAACTTGTTCTCTTTAAAACAAAATATGCATCGATTATCGACAAAAATGTCCAGAGTTCAAATGCTGTATAGTTAGTCAGACGTTTATGCTATTTCTTGAATATTCTATGTGACCGTGAATACAGGCGGTCTGACTTCATACTACATTAAAACTTACATCCATACAACACAAAATGATTGTGCTTCACTGAATCAGTACTTGCTCTGTTCTGTACCACTGTGTTTTCTTTAAAAAGCTCCGCCAAGTTCATCACAGCAAAGTCAGCAAGCCATTTGTCTTCTGGACTTGGAAGCAGCAACAATCCTTCTCTAATATTGTCGAAGTATTTTGTACTTAGGATCTTTACTCTGAACAGATATGCCTATCTAAAAAAAAAAAAACAACAACACATGAATTTTGCCTGTGGTGTCATATCCATTTGGCCATGTAGTGTTTATAAGAAATAAATTGGGGTAGACACAAAAACACTCAAATCGAGACTCAAGCAATACCCTCTTCCCCACCTCAAAAATGATTTCCCAGAAGACAGTGGGAAGAACTAAAAAGGCAGAAAATAGACAATAGGAGAAAAAAAAAAGCACTACTGGTGACATGTTCAGTGAGTCCTAGTCATTATGCTCTGTTGAAACTGGAATGTGGGCCAGCCAAAAAGGGAAAAGGGGCTTTTTCAAAAACTCTTTGAGGAGCATGCGCAGCTTTGAAACTCACTGGAAAGGCCAGGGCTGTGCTCGATAGGATCCAGACATCAAACAATGCTTTCAAATTAGCAACCAACCTTGCAAATTAACCACCTAGCAAAGTTGGCAAATCAAAAACAGCTTGTATCAGCAGTCCCCGATGGTACGACTTAATCATGTGGAAGTTTGAGTCAACAAAACCGTGTGTAATGGATAATTCATGCTACTGTAGAAACAATCCAGCGACTTCAGTCTTTCCAGACTTTTTGAAAAGAAAGCGGAGACAGTCAAAAAAAACAAAGCACAAAGGGAAAATACTGGGGCATAAACAGACAAATCCTTAACTGAAGGAAAAGTTAACTGTTCTGTAGAGAAAACAAAAAGTTGTCCTCCAATTTCAGGCTAGTTACGCTCCTGTGTCACTCGGGGAAAGGCGCTTCGAGCCCGTCCGGCCCCTCTGTGCCGCTATCTAGCCTTCGACAGCAGGAGGCGGGCATCACTCCATGACATATTGAGACTGATCTGTTTTTAAATGGGCAACAAATTGAAAATCTGTTTCCTCACTTCCCCATGCAGCCATGGCAGAGGTGTACATACAGAAGCACGTGCACCTCAAACCGCAAAGGGAGAGAGAGGAAGTGTGCTGCTGTCACAGAGACAGAACTGGAGAAGACATCTGAATCTAGCAGGGAGTCGGTTTTGGTTGGAGCTTCTGACAGAACACATGCACAGACACACATAACACCATATGCACACAGGTAAACAAGCAAAACACATGAACATCGATAAACCAAACCCACAAATGCACTTTTACAGCCACGTATTCTTGCTTGACATTGACTTTTCTACTAGAAAGGCCTGGTGACATAAATTAAGGTGAAAGGCCACAGGCGGAGACAAAGAGAGAGTTTTTCTGAGATGCATTGCGCCGTCTTTACCTCCATCTATGTCCTCGCTGCCAAAGTGCCTCCTATAGAAAAGCATCAGCTCAATCTTGTAGCATTTGTAGAGGGAGATGAGAAAGATGAGTAACAGCAGGATCGCTCCCAGCCCTCCTGCCAGCTCCACGGTGTACATGAGCTCTGCTGAGGACAACACATACACACCACACAATATTCAAAACTGCTGAGGCAATCACAGAGGGAACTCCATTTACAGCTTTGCCTGATGTAAACACGTTAAACTGGTTATTGATTCTGCACCAGGTAGGACTCAAAGGTTGTTTTCTTTGTTCGTTATTTCTCCGTTAAACTCACAGAATGAGGCACTTACGGGACACGTTTACATTTGCTTGGAAAGCTGGACAATCGTCGGCATGTTTCAGAGCTCAGCTCTGAGCGAAGCAGAATCAATCTTCAGAGACATGAGGCTCGTAATGAGTTCGAGAAAAATGAGAGGGCATATTGCAGGGAGACACAGGCAAAAAAAAAAAATAAAAATGGAGATAATGAGAAATTGGGTTCATTTCTTTGGAGCAGCACAGCAATGACGCAGCTCTGCACTTTGGCTGTCATCCATAGTGGGATTGTGACAATTCTGGACATGGATGGAGGCCTTTTCAAAACAAAAGGCTTTAGTTTACTCATCTCACTGTCATTCCCCTCTCCATCATAACCCTCTACCTTCTTCTTCCCCTCTTTTCTCTTCCCCATTATCTCCTCCCCCTCTCCCTGGAGACCTAGCTGGGGGAAGGATGAGTTATGGTGTGTATTAACGCAGCATTTACCTGGTGGGCTCAGCCAGAACAGGTTCACCTTATATCTCTGTTACACTGTGGGCTGTAACACTGCGAGGCTGCCATGGCAACCGCAATGCCCTCCCTATATTATCGCAGACACAGCAAAGGTACATATCTTTACTAGTTATTATACTATTTGTTTTAAGGTATAAAACCTTACTTTTTCTTAAAAGTAATTTCAGCTCATAATTAAATTTTTACACTTGATCAATGAAATATCAAACAAACAAACATGCCCCGAAACATACCTCTCTTTGACGGCCAATATCCATATATTAGTCCATAATTATGGAATTATTTTCAGAGGAAGAACCAGAACACTGATCATAAGTAGTAAATTTAGCTAATGACACCATAATGACTTGTTGAAAAAAAATGTACTGACTTTGTATTTCATGAAACAAGTTAAAGCTTTTTGAAAGGGAGTCTATTGGAGCCAGAGGATTTTTGGTGCCAGCCCCAGCAGTCCTGAATGGTATTGCACTTTCGTATTGGCTTCAATTTTCAGACCTAGAGACTATGACTGGCTGTATAGAAGAAATAGATTTGGGAAAATACGCTTACCTGTCAAGATCAACATTGCTCTCACACGTGCCTATCGAATATGATGCTACTGTCAGCAGTTTGTTAGCTTAGCTTAGCATAATGACTGGAAACATGAAAAAAACAATAAGCCTGGCTCTGTTTAAAGGCCCTCTAGCACATTTAAAGTTCTCTAACTTACCTGCCATATCTTGTTTTTCTAGTAATTAAATAAAAAAAACTAAAAAAAAGTGGCAATAGGATAAATGTGGATATGTGTCGGACTATTTCTTGGCTAGGCGTGGCAAGATATCCAGTACACTTGCTGTTTCCAGTTGTTGTGCTAAACTACACACAGTGGCTGCTGGTGTTTGCTTCGTATTCACCGTACAAACACGAGAGTGGCATCGATCTTCGTACACAACTCTCTGCAAGAATACCCAAAAGTGTACGTTGCAGAATCTCTTCTCTCTGCATCATTTGTTGCATCATCCTTGATGTAATTTTTTTTTTATAAACAATAACAAATGCATGTGTCTCAGAAAAACAGCATGGTTGTTTTGGCCCCCTAAACAGCTATTTATTGGCCTTCTCCACAACTTCAATGCTTCTAACTCATAATCAGCAATAATATTCACTCTCTAATTTGTATATGCTTACTGACCACTTCTTTCTGCCTCCTCTCCATCCATTTTTCTCTTTCTTTTGAGATGGAAGGAAAGGCGGCCAGCAGAGACATTAGACCTGCTGCAGGGCTTATGAGTGATACATTCATGGAGAGGGAACATAAAATAAACATCAGATTTATGCGGATGAGAGAGAGACAGAGGGAGCGAGGGAGAGAGAGAGAGAGAGAGAGAGAGCTTGACGTGGAGTCTTTCTTAGCATCCCTCTCCTTGGAACTGCTGCTTTGACAAAGAGAGTTAAATGAAGCTGTCGACAGACTGCAAAGACCACTCAAATGGAATTGGACCGTCTACAAAGGACGATCACAGAGACAGAGATTAAAGCCGGGAAACACACATATAAAGACTTCCAATGTAATTGTATGCTGGACTTATTGGCCTGTTGGGAAAAGCCGAGGACCAATTTACTGTTTAAACAGTCATCAAATTACCTCTCTTCTAGGGTGACAACCAGTGCATGAAAAGAGCTTCAGACAAGTCATGCTAACAGCCAAAATAGCTGCACAGCCACTGGGGCACAAGTAAACGAAATGACACATTTAAGTGGAGTTCTGAAGCTCGGGGAAATATGTACAAAATAATGCATAAGATACCTAGAAAATTTCCATTTGATGAAACGGTGCAGCCAGGCTTTGATTATTTTATTTATCATTTAGCTTCAATAAAGTTGAACTAAGGTGACAGAATATATGATGCTGCCAGACACTGAGAAATAAGATTACTGTTCTGACTGTAAAACCACTTAATAGGGAATTAAATGCAAAGGTAAATTAATAGGGTGGGGGAGTTTAAGACTGTCCAAGGTTGCAGTGGGAAATGTCAAAGAGGCCTTACCGCGCCTGAAGAGCTGGATGGTAGCTTGGCGACGTCCGTTGCCATTTTCTACATAACAGGAATAATTTCCCAGGTCCTCCTCCTCCAAAGAGTCAATCGTCAAGGAAATGGCCACTTCCTTTTCACCAAGATGCTCCTTGACGACCCTGCGAGACAAACAAAATTGAACAATGCTTCTCTGGAGCACCAGTTTGGACAGCAATAGATGAGCAGCAGCTGCCTCTGAACTGTACTAATGTACAAGAGCATGGTTTCAGTGTAAACAGTATGTGATGGGGTTTCAAGAGTGCCGTTACCAAGTGCATCAATCAAAGTTGGTACACAGACATTGTGTTATGGTGGACGAATGTTACGCAATACCTGCCTGCAACACCTGTGTGTTTCTGTGGTACAAATGAAGCCCCTTTTTGTGCTTCCTGAAGTATTTCATGTTGTATGTTAATTTCTTTCTCTGTACTCAAAACATATGAGAAATGAAAATCAATAAGGGATCTTCCTCAGCTTGTGTGTGTTGTGTATGTATGTGTGTGTGTGTGTGTGTATGTGTGGGGGGGGTGAATCAAATAATGGCGATGAGAAGAAAATCTTTTTATAGCGGCTGCCATGGTAACGGCAAGAAGGAGCAAAAGTAATATTCCATAAAGTAAATGAGTGTTCCCCGCTGGGCTGGTTGAGCCTGATGGAGGAGAGAATGGGGAGATAATGTTTCCTCATACCTTAGACACACTACTTAGCCTACTTTTACAGCACCTTCAGCACAAATGACACTTGGGAGGAAACAAAGTGCAAATGAGAAAAAAAAAGATCTCTGTTTGTATGTGAGGGTGTTTGCACGCGTGTGTGTGTGTGTGTGTGTGTGTGTGTGTACGGATAGTTGAGAAGGAGGAGTGGGATGAGCAGAGAGTGTTTGCGAGTGTGTGTTTGAGAGTGTAGGGGGATAATGACTCTCAAGCATCTCACTTCTCTCTCGCCTTCAAGCCGATAAACTGCACATAAGGACAGCTTGTTGGGGAGATTTGGCTTCGGTAATTGAAAGTGTATCATGGGCTGTGTGCAGAGAGGCTGAGGCAGCGCTGATGATATTGAGCTTGTTGTGGAGTGGGATGGGGGCCGGGGCGCCGGGAGAGGGAGGCACGGGAATAATTCATGTCTCTCCAGAGAGTGGGGGGGTACTTTGAAGCCACCCGTTTTCCATTATCACACCATGTGAGCCAACACAGCTCGATGCCACACAACCTGATAGATAATGACCACCTGAACTTTGAATGGTGACGAGAAGGGCCTAAAGTTGGGAGGATAACAAGATCCAGGTCAGCCAACACAGATAAAGATGAGAGCTGAGTGAAAGCTGTTAACACACCAAAACAGTTGGGATGAAGAGATTTTGAACTATGTGTTCCTGCATCGATAAATCAGACGGACTGTGTCGGATTTGTACAATTCTGTGCAAGTTTTGTAAAACTCCTCCGCTTTCCTTTCGGGTGATTGAGTTTATGGATATAAAGTTAGGAGAATGAGTAAATCATGAACTCATTCTCAGCCTCTGGCTGCTGCAGGCACTTTTTCCAGACACATTCTCTCCCTATCTCATTAGCACAATCTGTGTTTGCTCGTTTAGTGATCAATTTCCAACTTATTCATTAATGTCATACAATCTCTTCATTGGTCAGCTGCAAAACGCCAACTGAATTGGCTCAATAATGTATCGATCACCTAACTCATTATGCTGAGCCAGATTTGTTTTGCTAATTTATTAATCTCTGCATGCTATGCTAATGTCCAGTCATCCATGCTATGATAACAGCAACAGATCTGTCCCGGTCGCGCAAATGAGAATTTATGGGCTTGGGTTACCATAGAAATGAACTCCTCCAAATCAATAAGCTCAGAGTTGGTGTAAGTAAATGCCTGCAGAAACTCTGAGCTCAAGGTGTGAGCGCTCCTCTCTGTGCTCAAGTTTAGCTGCTGATGCATTAGTAATAAAGCTAAAAGTGTGTGGGTGCCAGCCTGATAAAGAGAGGTAACCCTTATATACGTATGCACTGTAGCGTCTAAGAGGGAAAGCGCTCGGCTGCAGGGGAAGCACAGATTTGTTCCTGTTTAGCTGCTCCTATCTTTTCTATCCATTGCTCTCCTTCTTTGCTTGGTACATATCTCCGGCTACCTTTACGGAAGCAAAACCAAGGCACTGGTTGGATCTGAAAAAAGTCTAGGGTAGCAGCATCAGCAACAGAGAGTGCATGATCGAATATATTATTGATCTGCTGCATGAAATATTGGTATGAATTATTGAAAAGATAACCCCTCATCCAGTGCACGAGGGAACCCTGGTGTCAGGGTGTAATGGAAGAAGAGACAGGCAGCGAGAGACAGGAGAGCAGTTCGTGGTGGTTCAACCGAGATTTGTTTCTGTTACATGTTCATATCAGTGCATAAGAAAACTCACTATCACAGATGTGTCTGCTTCACTTTACTCCTCACTGACTTGTACCATACTTCTTTTCTCATTCCACTTCTTCCCTGTCTGCTGCCTCCCTCCACCCCTCCCTCTCATCCCCTTACAGCCCTCCTCCTCCTCCTCAGCTCCCCGTGGCCCATCTGCATGCTGCTATAGGTGGGTGCAGCGAGGGAGATAGCGATAGTGGCGGCGGTGTGAAAAATGGCAGTTGTTAACCATCTGACAGGGCTGTCTACCCAGAGCTGCAGCCTCTCCAAACAGCCCTAATGGGAAACATGCACATGGACCAGGGAATGGACTTGTTTAAACGTGTTAGACCACAAGGAGGGAGACGAATGAAGACGGGCTGCTTTTAAATGGTCTCTCTTCCATTATATGGGCAAAGTATAATTGCCTTGTTTGGCAGCTTTTATTTGTTTTGACTGAAACATTTTAAGTGTTTTTTGAAACTGGGAATGAAGATGAAGCATTATTTATCCATGACAGGTATGATAACAAATAATGATTTAATTGAGTTTTTTTTTCTCTTTTTATTGTACATTCCTTTTGAAAGCATTCTCACTTTACTTTTAGTTGCTCAATTTTTTGCAGTTCTGTATGTGATTCTGTTGTTTATGCTGTTATCCTGTTCCCACCTTCTTGCAAGGCCATTTCCACAGGACAACAATGTAATTCATACCAAAAACACAAAAGTGACAAAACAAATAGATAATGATCTATAACAGGTTTCAAGTCTCTGCATGATGTTCATACCAGAGCAAAATAAATGGAAAACAGCAGCTGCTTGGAAGGCGGCGAATAAATCTCTGGAAAATGGTCGGTTAATGTATGCAATTTGGAGTTAATGGGCTAAAACATGCAAACCCATTGGTGTCGTCCTTTAATATTTTGCGGTAAATTTATCCACATCTAATATTAATTCCTCATCACTGCCAAGTCCAGTGAAATGCTTCAATTCAACTCCGGCTGTGTGTTTCTTACTTGATGTCGCTCTCCTGGACTCTCTCTTCATCCAGGTCCTCTATGAACTTCTCTCCCTTCATCCAGTAGATGAGTGGGCTGACATCACCACTGTAGCCAAAAAACGCCCGGCAAGTGAGGTTCAAAGCACTTCCTGCGAAGACAGGAGATGACATGCTGTCATGCGTTATGCCTGATAGTCCTGCTGTCCTGTTGAATGTATGCATTTCATGCTCACAAAATGTTTCATCATATCATACAAGCGCCTTCAAAGTCACTAACTCCAACACAGACACTTCATGTTATCTCGTTGGTGACAAGTGCTGACATTCGCATTTGCCAATTCTTTATGATTTCTGCAACATACACACGTACGCTGAGACACACACTTGCCCACGTTCGCATGCACGCACACACACACACACACGCACACACACACACACACACACACACACACACACACACACACACACACACACACACACACACACACACAAACAAATCTGTGCTATAATTTCATGCGAGATGTGGTCGCATGAGAGAACATGTAAGTTGAACATTTTCCCACCCTCGACTGTCCTCGGGGGACACGCAGCTGTAATTAAAGCAGACAGTCTTTCCTTTCACAAAACGTCAAGGAGAACGTTTTAAATCACTCATTTGGTCAAGAGCACACACATGCAGCGCAGTGAACTAATCTGAAAGCAAGTGAAAAGTAACGAACACATGAGGGCACTCAAGAGCTTCATAAAATCCCCCTGGAGACTGTGGCCATGAGAGAAAATATGGGAGAGGAAGTGAGAGGAGACAAACAATGACATTATTTTATTTAGAACTGCTGCTGGGTGTGAAGGAAGGTCAGGAGTCAACAACTGCAGCTTGCTGAGAGCTGATATGTGAAAGCATATGTAATAGTCACTTGGGAGCAAATGGGGTCTTTGTTCTATGAATGGATGGTTTATCTCTTTGGTTCAGCAGGCAAGTATTCACAATGAAGAAAAAGGTGACACTTCAGGACCAATTTGAAAAAGCTTCCCTTTAAATCTATTGCAAAAATGCTGTCGGTATTACTTTGTTAAATCACTGATGCAGTACGGGAAATAAATTACGACCCAAATATTACATGAAGCACCAACGTGAGCTTGGCTTGAACATGCCTCCTTTTACCACCACTGCAAGACCTTCAATGTCCGTGAACAACGCATGTATTAAAATAAAGACAGAGCATTGGTGGCATATTATGCACATGTTTATTTTGCGTTTCAATGAAGTGGCGTCCTGAGCAGGTCTACGGGCGCCGTAATCACATGCTACTGCCTCTCAGAGAACCACACAGCAACATGTAAACAACACGCACATAGGAGGACGGCTCATCATGCAGCACATACAGTAAACTCTACGGTGTAGGACACTCCTCTCGGGAGAGTCGGCACTGTGAATTTCTTCGAGGCGTGTCGTTTGGAAAGCACTGAGAGAGAGAGGCATGAAGGGGATGAGGGTGGGGCGAAGGAGACGCTTTTTTCTGTTTCACAGCAGGATTTATGAACAGGAGTGCAGAGTAAACTGTACTGGTTTGGGGAATGCATTTGTTCATCCAGAGCAGCACGTTTCAGCACCATGGACAGCTCCCCACGGTCATATTTAGGAGAATCTAAGGGAAACTCTGGACCTTAACGACACCTTCAAAAGTAACTATAGGATTTAGTCAAATCCTTTTGGACACGGTCAAAACTAAATGTTTAAATATTTATGGCAAGAGTGCCCTGTTGTATTAGATTACACGGGGGATTCTACGTGATCTTTGAGCCCGCTGTACACTCAACACCTTGATCTCAGATACCCCGGCTGCACCACTCATCAGTGGTCACTGGTCACACGTCTTCACAGCAATACTGGCAGGGTTATGTTGAAAAGATGTGTTAGTGTTTGAACTAAGGGCCTGTATCCTCTGTGCTCCTCACTGTCCACAACTGACACACAGCTTCAAAAGACTTCAGAAGGTCACTCTCAGCACAAGGAAAGTTTTAAGGTGCACAGGGAAGGAGGATGGGAGGACACCCAGGAATGAACCCATAGTGCTGTCTGTGAGCAGCAGCGGATGACATTTCCAAAGTTCAACAGCCACTCTCAGCTTGGTATTTGTGCACAGCCAGGCTGTACTAAGGCTACATGCTGTACCTACAAAAAAGGGACCTCCTGCGTGTGATCCCACACATGCACACGCACACACACAGGCCTTATTGCAGCAGCACTTCACTATAGTCAGACAGCGCAACCACACTACACAAAATTACTTCAGTTAAAACTTGCTATCTCTCTGTGATACAGATGCAGCATATACCTTTTCCTGTGTTTGTAAATCCACCCCATGCTGTTAGTTTATCCCTCAGATCAATTGTAAACTAGGAATGTCATGCTGCCAGCAGCCACCGCCTGGAGAGGAAGTCTCCACTGAGCTGCCTGGGAATCACAGGAAACTGCAGAAGGCCTCCTGCTGCCTCATTCTAATCCAAATGCAGCACTCCCCAAAACACTTCAACAGCCACCTCTGTTTCTTCTTAATACCAGTAGGGGGGAGGAGAGGCGGGTGCACCTGCAGCATCATCATCTACATATTTAAAGATATGGAGCACTAGAAGTTGTTTTTCAAGATGATAATTCCTTCTGATAAACTGCAGCATCTGTTTATGTCAGATTTAACCATCAAACATGAATGTGCCTTTTTCATGCCTTGACAGCTGGTCCCTAAAAACTTATTAATAAAGTATTATTTATAGTTGGTAAAACAACAGCACATGATGCATTGGTAGCTGTTTTTGATCATACCACAGGACTTTTATCAAAATATGATGCTCTTCTGGTCCACGCAGCTAAAAAATAAAGATTAAAAAGTATGAATGAAAAATTAACCGTCAATCTCAACTTTAGCATTATTATTAGGAAAATGACATACAATTCATTACATTTTAAACATTGTTCCATTGACTGTACACAAAATAAATCCCATGTGCGCTATTCAAAATGCTTGATTTACAGAAATATAAAGTAAATAGTCCGCACTTATATTTCACTTTTTTACAATAACAGTCTAGAAAGTGCTTTGCAATGTCTCCCCGCTGTTAGTCTATTCACGGACACATTCACACACCAATGGTGGCTGAACTGTCATGAAAGGTGCTTACCTGACCACAGGTGCAACTTGGGGTTCAGTGTGCAAGGACACTTAACATCAAGGAACTTGGGATTGAACTGCCAACCTTTTAATCAGTGGGCAACCTGCTCTACCAGCTGAGCCACAGCTGCCCAAAACAAGTCTTACACAATGGTACAGTGATTGGCGATGAGGATAAAATGGCAGGAAGGCTGACTTTGCTGTGCTGTAACGAGCTCTATCAATTCAGTCCTGACCTTATTAAAATGTAGCTGCCTCTCTGTTTGGAGAACTTCTTCAGCATTTCATTGTACAGCTGAAATAATAATTTAATATTCAGTAAAATGTAACAAAAACAAGGATCTGGGATTTGCCAATTCTCATAAACCTTTATTTAACTGGAAAAAAACACAAAGAAAAGATTTCCAATGTTTTCACTGACCAATGAACTGTATTTCGTAAATATATAAAAACAAATTAATTGTTTACTCTGCACCACACTCAAATTAATTTGGATATTCTAGTTGCAATGTTTTCAATCCTTTCACAATAAGTAGGTGAACCGGTAACAGGTGAAGTCATCACGATCGGGTATTAAAAGAGCGTCCATCAAACTCTCAGGCTTTACAAAGCAAAGACGGATTGTGGCTCACCATTTGTGCCCAACTTCATGAGACAATGGTCAAACATTTCAAGAGCATTTCTCAATGACTGCACAGAATTGAGGTCTTTCAACATCTTCTGTGCAAAATTCTGTCAAAAAATTCAAGGTAAGGCTACAAAGCACAGTGGCATGTGCGTGACCATCAAGCCCTCAGACGGCGTTTCTTGAGAAACCGTCATGTTATTGTGTTAAATACAGCCACATAAGCTGTCATATAACACCGCATCAAGATATGCAACCTAAAAGTCTGTTACAAGGTGGAAACCATATATCAACTCTATGCAGAAACAATCGCGTTCTGTGGGCCTGAGCTCGTCTCAGATGGTCTGAAAGAAACACAAGCTGTGGTCTGACGTGTTCACGTTTCAGCTTGATTTAAAGAAACATGGATGTTGTGCCAAGGACAAAAGGAACCCTCCAGACTTATCAGCAAAGGTGCAAAAGCCAACATCTTTTATGGTGTGACGGTGCAACAGCGTCCACATCATGGATGACTTTCATATGCGTGAGGGTGTCATTGATGCGGATGCGGATTTAAGAGAAGGCGATGTCTTTTCCCTGGAAGTCCATGGTTATTTCAGCACGACACTGCCAGGCCTCATTCTGCACGTGTCCCCACTGTGTGGCCCAACTTTTTCAGAAATGTGGTTTCTACTATGATGATGATGTCAAGCTGGTTGGTCTTTGAGCAGATGGTTGAAAGACTATTAACCAGGCCCGGAACAATGGGGTGAGTAATTTGCACAAGATCAAGTTACAAAGGAGGAGGAGCAGCTTTTTAAATCTCTCTGTTCTTTCCTGCTGTCAAAGCTCACAGCAGAGTCATTATTACTATGATCTATTAATAGTCTCTGAGCAGTTCGTAACCCTGGGTAACTCACAGGGATGGTTTCTGTGTTGACTTTAACTGATGTTGAAGGTGAATTATTACCGAGACCCTTCTGATTTTGAAATGCATTAAGAATCTGTGAGAGTGTGTGTGTGTGTGTGTGTGTGTGTGTGTGTCTGGTTGCGTAACAAAAGAAGCACATGTCTGAACTCTGGGTAATTAGAAGCGTAGCGGTCTATTTTAAAGAGGAGTAGAGTGAGCAAGTAACACCCATCAAAGTTAACTTATGGCCTTTGGCTTCAGAGAAGCTTCAAAGGGAACAGCTCAGAGAACACAATCAATTAATCGTTTGGTCTAAAATTGTAAAAAAAAGAATAAAAAATATTCATTAAAATATGTGATGTCTTCAAATTAGCCCAGATATGATCGATTTATAATTACAAAAGACAAAGAATGGCATCTAATTCTTGATATAAAAAGTTGAAAAATGAAAATATTTGGCCTTTTTTTCTTCAAGATTACTTCAACCGATTCAAAAACAAATGCTACGGTGATAAATTTTCACATTAATAACATGCTTTTTAAAAAAAGAAAAAGAAAATCACTGGTGATTAAAGAAAAAAAGCATAATAAAAAAGAAGAATGTTAATATATATTAAATTTTGTTGTGACATTGTCATGAAATGTTTTGTTCTAATAATTTTGTAGTAGAAAAGGAAATTGTCATAGGCCTATTCAGACTTGGAAGCAGGATAAAAACTCAACAAACGCTGAGACATCGTGCCACTGATGCACATGAACAAAACAAGCCAAAGGATGTGACAGGATGCCAGCAACACTGATCTAAAGAATACTTTAGCAGTCAATAACTCCATCGTCCTACTGACAAGTGTATTAATATGAATCCGTTTTTTGGTTATAACTCAAAAATTGAAACCTCGGTTTCATTTGTTGAAGTTCACAAATAAATGTGCAATTACAAGACTTGGCAAGATTAGGTGTGAAAAATATCCCCCTCTGACTGAATGTGCGTCTTGTACAGCACAAGAGCATGATTAAGTGTTTTCGTGAGTGTGTGTTTCTTCACATGTGCGCGTCTTTGTGTGCTGTTTCTGCCTTCACACAAGCGTGGGTGTGGAACAAATCCATGTAATCTGAATGATTGACATCCTCCCCCCGGCTGAGAGTTGGTCACGGCGCCTGATGGAAATGAGACTTACAATCCGTCCTTTCTTTTAATTCTGCCCAGCGTCTCTGAAAGTCATCCACACTAAATTGATCAGGGCTCTTGTCCACCACAAGTTACAGATTAATATTTGGTGGAAAACTCTAAGCTTAACCCTAATTATAATTGGGTGTGCAGCAGAGTTGATAGGTCAAGTTGTACAGAGTGCTGAGGACCCATCCCCGTTGTGATCTGGCCTTTATTTGTACGTCAGGACTTTCATATAAAAGACTCCTTTCAACTGTCCCTGTGGAAAGCTGTAACTGAAATTTCTATATTAAGACAAACCTCATTCTTTCAAAAAGGATTGTTGTGCAAGCATTTAGCTTGAAATGAAATCTCTGTTGGTTCAAATCAAAATAAACAAAACAAGACATTAAACATTGTAGAAAATGTGCTTATTTGCTTTCTTGCTGAGAGTTACATGAGAAAACTGATCCCACCATATATATTTGTAGAGTAAATATGAAGCTACAGCAAGCTGCTGGTTAGCTTGTTTTAACATAAAGACCAGAAACAGAGAAACAGCTTAACTGGGGCGCAGTGACTTCATGAAGTCTTGTCATCACTGTGAGGCTACCAAGCAACCGGCAGAGACTCCAGGAGGTCACTGCGAGAACGCCACGGCATAACCACGCATGACCTCCAGTAAAACCACAACTTGTTTTTTTTAAACTTTGTTTTTTATGCCAATTAAACAAGATAAAATTTGTTTTTTAATTTGTGACTTTTAGAAAGGAGGCTTTTTTTTTGCTTCAAGATATATTTTGGGCATGTTTGCCTTTCTTACACAGGAACACTAAGAGAGGCAGGAAATGTGGGAGGAGAGCAGGAAACATGCTGTAAATGGTCGACATGGCCGGGATTCGAACCTGGTATTCTCTGCTCAAAGTGCTCATATGGCACGCAACCTAACCCTGTTTTTATTATGTTAGGCAATAGATCATGCTGTGGTTGCATAGAGCCCGGCTATCAAGTTTTTTTTTTTTTAAAGCTATCCAGCTGCTGACTGTAACTTCATACTCACAGTACTCTCAGGAATAAGCATATTTCCCAAAACTCTTTCTGTAGAACAACAAACTTCAGGTATAAATCTAGCTTTTGTTGATCCTCCTTAGTTTTAAGACTTACTTTGTCAGCACACTGACATTAAACACTATAAGGGGACGAGGTGTCACTTAAAAACAATGCCCATTATACATTATAGTCATCTGGCAGTTTCTCATAACTAAAGCAACCTAAAAAAGAAGAAGTGAAAGTGAATGGGCCATGGAAAGCCCGCATAGTCAGAATAAATAACTACATTATGCCTTTCAAATGAATCATTAAAGAAGACCTCTATTAGTGGACAGATGCAGCAATGGAAGCTCGTGGAAAACCCGCAAACCCTCATGTCCGACAGGTCTTTCTTTACTGTGTAGTCAGATATATGAATAAATAAAAAGATGAAGAAAGGAGCGACGGTCGAGCAAGTGAGTAAGAGACCAGAAATAGTGCTCAAGTGTTTGAAAGACCATCAAACAATGCGTGCTACACTGGGTCATGAATTTGATTTGCATCAACTCTCGGTGCATGTTTAGCTGATTTCACAGTATTTGGGATAATTAGGCCTCACAGAGCTGGCGCTGCGATTCACACAGAGGAATACACTTTTCAAGCCAGAGGAGAGGAAAACAAACCTTGCACAGAAAACACTCTGCAGATGCTGTCCAAACTCAGCACAGATGCACAGAGCACACAGTGAGATTGACAGATACGCCGACAGAAGGGCAGATGAATGAACAGACAGGCAGGAAAAGAGAAAAAACAAAAATACCATGCGCATACAAACATGATTATAAACGAACAGACACACACATGCACGTCATGTCATTTCTTTCTTTTCTGTCTCTGAGAATACATTGAATAGGCTCCTTGTTTTTCTCCTGCCACTGCTCGGAGCAGAGCGGGATTGTGCGTTTCTCTGTGTGTGACAGCCACCACCATGTTTTCTTTGGAGAATAAGCAACAGTCTGGAGAGCTTTTTGAAACAGTCATAGTTCGAGTGGGTTTGAAGTTTCATAACACGCTGGTCTTAAGCACAACCCAGTGTTCTCTTACTACTTTATTTTCAAAGCAGGGTGAAGGCTGGCACAAGAAGCGCGATCACATGTTGCTGTTCTTCTCAGCCTCAAGTGCACTTTGCTCATTTGTTAGATTTCTTTTGCCCTGTGCAGGTGGGAGGGGAGGCACGATGAGGAGCAAACAGGTTGAGGTGTTGTTGTTTTTTTGTAGAATTTGAAAAGTGTGGCACAAAAATATACTGTACTATTTCAGTGATAATTTGTGGTTACCCGGGTTCAATCGTGAACAAACAAAATAACCACATCACTGAAGTTAAAATGAATAATCGAAGAGTACGAATATCATAATTGGATAACTAACCAAGTGATCACGGCTCTTTCTGCTCCACTGTACTGTACTCGTTCAAAAACAGCATGTTACCAAGGGAAACAGCTGCGTGCATCAGTTTCTTTATCACATGTTGTCTGGTTTTCATTCTTCAGTGCTTTAAAATAGCATGCAGCAAAATAAAAGATTCATTATGTTGAGACATAAAAACGATTGTTTTGAATTTCATTGAGTCCAAAACAGATTTTCCACTAACAATGTTCACTACACAACAGGAGAGGCTCAGAAACAGATCTATTCATTCTCTCTTATAAAGAAACTGATGAACTAAATTGAAAATTTTAAATCGAAATGAAGTTCGGACGACAGGAAAGTATGTGCACTGAGGATTTAAAATTTTCACTCTTGCTTGTCTAATTCGCTTTTTGAGCTGGGATGATTGGCTTCCGCACTGGTTGTGACTTCACACACATTTGCCCATTCGTGCAAACTCACAGTCGAGGAGACAAATGTGAAAACAGATTTCTACAAACTCCCAACATACTGTGCATCAATCTGCACAGTGAAGTCAGAATCCAAAGGAAGAGGGGGGTCATAAATGAACTCTTACTCTCTCCATACAGTCACCATAATAGGGTTAATCTATTATATTGTATGTTTTTATATTGTATTATTATATTGCATTATATATATCATATAATATCATCACAGGGAATTATTATTTTGCTGTTATTGCAATTGAGTTGTATTCAGCGACAACAAACCTAAATACGGCCTCACTAATAGTTAAAAAACACCTATTAATCATTTAAAACTAGACATTTATTTTTTTAATTTTTACTTTAATTAAACAATTTTTGTCGCACAAACTTTTATTACCTCAATAATGACACATTGTATCTATTGTGTGGTCATTGTACCACAAAATCCAACAATTTCCCATCATTTTGTGAAAATACAGGAGCTTTACTTCCACTATTCCCACAAATATAAATCAATCTTAAAAGGGTAAATCATCTGCCTTTGATTTATGTTGCAATATGTTTGCCACTCAGGATCGTAATACAATTTTTCTGCTTTCTCATTCCATATAAAGGTATATAATCCTTCATCTGAAGTGAAAAGTGATCAGAAGTAAAGTTACTGTGCAAGTTTTTATGCCAAACTGTGATATTCCACTGATATTCTCAGGGTTCGGGTATTTTAAGCTTTCATTAAAATGGCCGAGCAGAAAGTGCGTACATTCATATCTACTCTATATGTGAGCGTGTTTGACTGAGAGAGAGGAGAGAGAGAGAGAGAGAGAGAGAGAGAGAGAGAGAGAGAGAGAGAGAGAGAGAGAGAGAGGAAACCATGCAGGAGAGTGTTTGTGAAGATTTCCTGTGGATAACGCCAAAGGAGAATCTGATACAAGTCCTGTCAGTCATGATTCTTCCCCCACAAGGTGTGAAACAAGCATGAAAAAATGCACATGGTACTGTGTAATCCTTTTTCTGCACACAGTGGGGATAAGAGAGTCAACAAGACGAGCAGCACACAGACACTTGTGGCTTAGAACAACAAAAACATCATATACTCTAAATTGTCTTTGGGTTGCCTGGTGCTTTATGGTGTATTTAAGATTGCCTGCAATACCTGAAAGTGTGTATCTACTTTTGCGTGTGCTCACATGTGGCAAACGGAGGTACATCCATCCGTGTGGGTAAAAATGGAAGGCTTATTGTGGAAGGTGGCGGTGAAGACGGTTCCTGGTGAATGCTGCATACGATACAGTTTGTGTGCGCTCTCTTATATAAACTACATGCAGCCTCAGATTCACCCCACGGTGAGCACACTTTTAAAATACACGTGCTCGAGTCAAGGGCAGGAGAACGAGAGGAAAGAGCAGGGAGGAGGAAGAAAGTGATGAATATGGAGCACCGAGGAAAGATGGTGAACGACAGTGAGCCAGCTTCACCAGCTTGAAATTCTCATTCCAATTCCCAATGCTAAAAATATCCAATCCCACTTCTTGTCCGTGCTTATCTCTCCATGCAGAAGGGGGATGGGGGAGGAGCGGGTGGTGATGGTGGGCATCTCCAGAGGACCGCGACCAGGCAGGTGTGTTTGACTGTTTTCTGGTTGTATCAGGCACTGAGCTCAGAAAAGTCCAAATCTGTCTGTCAACATTTCTGTTCTTTAGCCGTCTGCAGGTTACCATGACGACGCCTAATGTGCTGGGGAGCAGCAGCTCTGCAGGCTCTGTCAGGACAGAGAATACAACAAAGACAGGTACTCTGCCACACTTGGGACCTCTGTCAATGTAAGTTGATGGTGAGCGGACATAAGAGTCGGCTCTAATTGGAGGAGGGCCAAAACACAATTCCTGCTGCACACCATCAGAAAACAATGTGCTCTGCTTTATCGAGCAGCTTTGCAAACATTTTAGAATCCCTGCATCTGCAAAGCAGCCCTACGGCATGTACAGATGTAGCTTTTTTTGTTCATAGCGTAGCGGTGAGCTGATGTGGAACAATGACGATAGGCTGAACTGATTACTTTTTACTCTGCATTGCGGTGAAGCAGGTTGGTGTGAGGTGGGGGAATTGGAGGGGTGAGAATTACAGCGAAAGAGTGGATTTGAGGATTTGGGCAGAATAAGTGGAGGAATGAGTAAGGGCAATGAGAACATAAAAGAGTCGGGGCCCACCCCCTCCGCCACCTCTCTTCAGTTCTAATATCGTCCCCTCTCCAGAGACAAGCCCTTAATTACCATTACAAGCCTGAGAGCTTTTAACAGAGGAGAATCCTGCTTCTTTTCCTCTCTGTTGCTCCTTCTCCTCATTTGTTCTGTGGCCCCTGATGATCCGTCAGGGAAATGTAAGCCTTTAATTACCGGTAAAAATTACGGCCTTTGTGAACAGGTAGTTGGTGCCCTGGCTTTCATCTCCCCTTTCGTCTGCTAATCGTCTCTTTTTGATGACATAATAGGTGCTCTGTCCGAGGCAGAGGAAGACAGAGGCCCATTATACCACGAGAGGCACTGTGGGGGATTATGTGATTATGTGATGGGCAAACTTTATAAACGTTCCTTTATCTTTCAAGCAATTTCCTACTGAATGATAGTCAATGTGGCAACAAGTGCCAGCACCCTGCTTCTTCCTCAGAGATCAACTTTGTCCATATCCTGACGCTGTGCGCCGTGGGAATAGAAATACAATTCCACAAAACACCCCATCTCAGCCATGTTGTGAAATTCCTGGCTTTCAAACCATTCTGCACTCTTGTGTGCTGCAATTTAGACGTTTAAAATCATCTTTGTCGCACATGTCTTATCATTGCTAAAGGCTCCATATGCTCCTTTTCTTTAAAGCTTCCTTCATTTTTATGCTGGAGGGGTTTTGGATCACTTTTCCCTCTACTCTGCGCTCATGTGAAATCTTAATTTAACGTCAAAATGAGACCAAAGAGGATGTCAGTTTCCCTCGATGACACGAGGTGTCATGCTTCTAAAAAACTGCCATCCAGGCACCTTGACAAAGCTGGGAGCACTCAGCCCTCTTAAAAGATTTGCAATTGACCAAGAAAGTGATGCAAGTTACTGTGAAAACGACCATGTAAAGGAAAAGCTGTTGGCTCCAGTCCAGGGGGCTGGAGGCCAATTAAACGGTGTGATTTGAACACTTGACGAGGAACATCACTTTAACGAACGAGCCGAGAGAGGCCTGGCTGCAGGCGCTGACCCACTGACCGGAATACCAACCGGGGCCAGACTAACTCAATTAAAACCAGAGCTCACACTACAAGATAGGTCACACCAACCCAGACCATCACCATTAACCCACATCTCCCTGTGGACTCAAACCCTGTTCACACACTCGTGCCATCTTAGTTTCAACATAGAAGCCCTCTGCTCCCTCACCGCAATCACACTGTATATCCAGCCTGAAATGAGGATCAGTCCTGCCTGTGAAGAAGACAGGATTTTGTGAAAGGTTTTAAGTGACTAAACAAAGTGTATTCACAGACGGTCTAAACATCAATTCACTTCTTCTAAAAAGATGATCAATGACAATTATTGATAGGCAAATGTAATAAATGATTGTACAATGTGATTTTTCGACATAAATTCAGCTTCAGCAACCCAGATGAAAGTTGCATTTTTATGGATACTAGCTGTAAGAAAGCATCTGTCTCACAGCCGGTGCCTTGAGCTTGAAGTTAAGAGAAAATTGCTTTTGACTAATGAATCAGTGGGATGAATGCCAAATTGGATGGAAAATCTGGTCAGGCAGAGTGAATGAGGAGTCACTTCTCCTTAGTAACCACTGCTGAGGTGTTAATGAGACAGGAAAGGCACCGAAACAAAACATGTCGCCAGTAGACGAT
Source organism: Embiotoca jacksoni (assembly GCF_022577435.1). Classification (NCBI taxonomy): domain Eukaryota; kingdom Metazoa; phylum Chordata; class Actinopteri; family Embiotocidae; genus Embiotoca; species Embiotoca jacksoni. The sequence goes on from NW_027185340.1 coordinate 5,453,419, forward strand.
GAATACAAAGTCACAGAACACTGACACAAAGTAAAATGTAAAAAATTGACTAAGATAACAAAATGCAAGACATGAAATGAATAAACTGCAGACAACAGCAACACATTGTAAAGCCAGATTTTACAATTTTAAAGCCAAAACTGAAATGAACACCAACACGAAGCTATTTTTAGCTGAGATTTAAGCTGCTTCATGTGCTTTCTTCAGGAAATAATGAACAGACGAGTGCCGACCGACCTCGGAGGTCTGCAGGTTTAATATTCTGTCAACAGCACTTATTATTCTCAGTGGAACATAGTGTTGCCACCAGCAACTGGTACAGATGCAGTTCCATAACTTGTAATATCACCAAAAGTCGGTCAGATTTGTGACCAATGTAAAATCCTTGATGGACCCATTTTTCTTTTCTTTTTGATATGTTAAATAATAATAAAAAAAATGTCTGCCGTCAATTTCCAACAAGTTGCTGGCGAGTAACCAGTTGTGTTTCTGAGTAACTATGGCCCAACAAAGAGAAAGCCTTGAAAATGCAGCATGTAAAAACCTCAAATTCATAGCACAAGCATTAACAAGCACCCAAACTTCATAGTAATAACACTGCCACTGGACTCGCAATCACTCCAGTAAAGAACCAGACCAATAAGGCAGAAAACATACTATTTTTTTTACAAGGAATTGGAAAGCGAGGTTTTCCTCACAACTAAATGATGTGCCGCTCATTTGTGGAGCAACAGTCTCCGTTTGTAAAAGATGCAATGTTAAGCGCCACTTCACCGGAGGCGACAGCAGTGCCGCGCTGAACTTTCCTGCGGGTTGCAGGTTATGAACAGGAAAAAGGCACTGAGCAATAGAAACAACAAGACTCTATTCACCAAACTGACAAAGAACGCCAACGCAGCAACAGAGGCATCTTTTGAAGTGGCACGCATCCTTACGAAGCACGAGAAGCCCTTCACCAACGGCAGGATGGTAGAGGAGACAATGTCATTTAAGGTTTATAAAAGTAAGGCAGAACATTTGTCAGCCATTTCCGATGTACAACTTGGTGCTGATGACGTGGCAAGGAGAAGATGCCCTTTCTGCACATACGACGGAGCAGGTGGAAGAGAGGTCATGGGCTCAAACTGTCAGTCCCGTGGAAACGGAGATGGACCTCCAAAACAATGTCCAGTTAAAATCTCAGCAGCATTCACAACTTTCCTTTTAACCTGCTCGACCCATGAAAATACTTACAGTTTTATAACCTTTTAAACCTTTAACAATTTCGGTCTTGGCTCATAACTGTGTGAAATGTGATTTTTTTTTTTCTACATTATTCTCATGAAATCTGAATTGACCAAAACACTGACTGATAAACATTTCAATGACTCCACAAAAGGACACGTAAGTGGATTCACTCGAGTACCCACCTCTCTCTTATGTCAGTCAACGAATTAAGTGTCTGAAAATGCTGAATACAGGAATCACATATATGTTAAGTCTAAAATTATTGTTTAGATTTTTGAAGGGAGGTGAAAAAGTGATACAAAAATATCAGGAAAGTATCAGGAAATATAACTACATACTTTTCTTTTCTATAAGTTGAAAGTGTGCATTGTATGAGTTTGACACATGGAAACAGAAAATATACTTGACATGATGTAAATTCAAGATGTTTAAGGTGACTTGCGTATTAATATTTGATGACTATGTACTGTTCCCGTTGCACATGAATAGGATGCAGCAAAGAAAAATGCGTGGTAGAGGGGAAGCTATAACTAAAATGAATGAGTGTTCAGAGTTACATCACTTGATCATCGCCACCTGTGCTACGAGAGTTTTTCTGACGACTGGTAAAAGTGCATTTATGATTTCACCATGGGCACGAGAAGGGAGCGCACATCAAATTTTGAGTTGGCGACAGACCCTTTTTAAATGCTTCAGAAAGCCTACAGCAATGAAGCAATGAGCTGGGCGAGCTGTTCATTTATATTTCAAGAGGGGCAAAACGTCACTGTCCAAGAAACTGGGGTTTTCTTTGACATTTGCGGGGTTGTGCGCTGTGGATTTGTCCCACAGCGTCAAACTGTCAACACCGAGTTCTACTGTAATGCTGAGGTGTCTAAGGAAAAACGTTCGGCACAAATAATCTGAACTTTGGGGCGATGACACAGAGGTTCTCCGACATGATAATGGTCCCGCTCGAAACACACTGAACACCCACGAGTTTATTGCCTGTAACAATCCCCACTCCCTACACCATGTCTACTCTCTGGATTTAGCTCACTGAGACTTCTTTCTGTTTACTTTTGAGGTGACGGAGAGCTAGGGAGTTCAACATGGATGAAACTATCGTAGTCTATTAACCTTGCGGCCTTATTAACCTTAAGAGCAATGGTTTCTGAGCAGTTGGTGGTACAAATATGTTTCTTGAATAAAACGGAGTCAAACTTATTTGCCCATTAGTGACCAAGCCAACACTAAAATGATAGTGAACAGTACAACTGATTTTAATATGTTTAATCAAAGACTGTTTTCACAGTTTCACAGCTGCTTCCAGTCAAACTTTAATGGCTATCTTCTGCCTTCAATTTCTATTACAGTGGGGCGGGAGGGGGGGGAGGAGGCTTTGCTTTTTAGATAGTTATACACCGTATTCCATATTTTAACGGAATAAATTATGTTGTTACAGAAGATTCAAAATATATTTTTGTCCTGATTTAATGACTTATAAATGACTAGAGGCAACACGTTTTCAAAGATTATTCAAAAAGAATCTCCTGAAAAAATACATACTAATACATGCGTTTTAAATGATAAACAGTCACATTCATTAATAATGTCACATCTGAGCTTTGTATTTCTAATAGAAGTCCAGCAACCATAACAACAGACAGACGTTAATACAGAAATATGGTGCATTCAAAGAACTTTGGAGCAGAAGACATTCATGGCCAATTTAAAAACATTAAGCTCCATCACTCTAATTTACAGTTTCAAAGTATCAAGGCTTGTTCATCCCTTTCGTACCAAAATGTAATACTTTCATGCATAAATTGGGATTTTTTTTTTTTTTTTTTTTGCTTTCCCTCTAGAGTTTAACACATACCATAAAGTCATATGTCTTGAGAATAACAGATTAAAGGAATTCATTTGCTATTTCTCTTATCTAATTTCTCCGTGCAAGAGATCCCATATCTCCACTTCCTAAAGAGTGAAACCCTCCGTATCTTCAACTGTATCCTCCAGATATGTTGCCCCTCCACTTTGCAGCTAACCTTTTCCCAGGTGTTCATCTAGCTATTTCCTCCAACTAAAGCTTTGGCTTATCATCTGAACATCGCCCAAACCTCCCTTGTGCTATTTTTTTTCTCCATTACCTGGCTTCTTTTTCTGTTCTCCTCAAGGCACAGCCCTCTCTCCAGACACACACACACACACACACACACACACACACACACACACACACACACACACACGCACACACACAGACTGTCAGCCCTCCACCTTTCTATAGCACAAAGGGGTGCCCACCCCTCTTCACCCTCCACACCTCTGCCTCTTATCGCACCTCGAGCACTCTATCCTCGCTCTCAGCCCCTGGTTTTGGAGCCTGACCCTCAAATCTCAACACACCACTTCGGCTACTTTCAATTGAAGCCTCGACGGCCACACGGGCCTCACCACCCCGCCTCCAAGTCTTCTTTTTTTATCGGCTTTTTCTCACACCTCTCTCTTACCCTCTTTCTCTCCCGTGTTTACATTTTTAATTTCTTCTTCCCCTTCTTCACATCATCACCATCACCACCCCCTCACCCCCCGCCCCATTCAGATCTACCAAAACCATGTTTGTTAAAGTCTGGGATTTTTTTGAACAGCAGTACAGATTGAGCTCCAGCCATGAGAGTCCTATGTGTTGATAAATCTAAATCAAGGCTGACAAATGACTTGTGCCGAGTGGGCTGGGGACACTGGCACAGGGTCACTGGGGAAAACAAAGATGTTTACACACTAACATGGGCTGATGATGTCCCCTGGTACCTGGCAAGCGCTGGGATAATTTCACTCTGGCAAAATACCTGTGGGAACTATGCAGAGCAGCTTCTTAGGATGACTTTCAGCCAATCAGAGCAGCAACGAGGGAGCACGCTAGGACGTTAATTACTTCAATGATTTCCTGTGAGAAGCGGGGTGTGTTTGATTTGTGTTTGTATTTGCAAGTGTGTGTATGTTAACCGACAAGAATATGCGATGGGGAGAGCACTGCATCAATCAGTGCCTCCTTGTCTCCAAGAGATGAAATAAGCTGCACTGCATAAATCCTTAACATGAAGACTCATCACTCACTTCTCTTCAGTTTAGGTCACTTTTGCCATAACCTTAGTTTTTTTTATGTCCTGTAACAGTAATGATGTCACATGCTGTCTGGCAGGAATCTAACACCGCATTTTCATGAGGATCCAATCTATGAGTCCTTGCCAGGACTCTATTTTGAAGACATCAAAACGCATTGCATCATAACCTATTTTCAATACTCTCCTTTTGGTCCCTCGGGATCATCACGTTAAAATAATACCACTGGGATCTGGTTTCTATAGAAACAGAAGAAGTTCTGAAGTTCATTTTGTAGCTTATCCACGAGCAGAGAAAAAAAAGGCTTTCAATTATCGCCAGAAAATGAACACAGTGTGCTTGTACAGTATGAGTGCGTACTCGCTCGAGATGTGAGTAAATTAAGTCAGCTGGTGAAAGTAAAATCAGCTGAATATTGTACGTGTCCATACTGTTTCTGCACACACATTAACAACTCTGCATTTCATACTGTGTAAAATTTACAATGCATAAAATATACATTCACTTTTGTACAAGGCATCTTGACACCATGTCCCATATTTCTAACTTTTGTTGTTGGTTGTTGTCAGATGTCTCCTCATTAGCGATTATCCACATCCCACATATATAGTTTGAGGAAAGACATTGACATTACACATCATAAGATAACACAGTTAGCCTTTACGAGCCACCCTTCACATCTTCTACAACTCTATGTTTAAAAAGCAGCCTTTTTTTTTCCATCAGCCTGAAACTCCCATAAATGATGTTCACGTATGTTGCTTCATTGTGTGAATATGATGTTTGCCTTATATTGCCTTACATACATGCTTAACATTATTACTCAGTATATACTATGTGCTTTGCAAATAAACCATCATTTGGCAGTGTACATTTTTAATCAAAATGAAAATAAAGTTTTGAAAATGTTGGGTGGTTTTCCAGGTATGGCCAAAAAACATTTATGTAAATTCATACAGGAGAGTGTCAATGTTAAAGGGATACACAAACCATATTGATGGGACATTCTATGATTGAGCAATGTAAAAAAATAAATAATTTTTTTGGACATTTGGAGCCTATTTTATTGTCTATTCTCTTAATTAATAATTAATACATTTTGTCACCAGGTATCCCACCATATAACTTATGCAAACAGGAAGTACAATAGTACCGTGGAGTCAGACAATCAGCTAAATGAAAAGTAAAGTAAAAATCAGTTCCTCTTTGCAATCTAATCTTGCATGTACAGGCAACCACCACAGGATTAGTTTGAATACCGAAGGAAACATCAAAATTATTATTAATCATGAGGCCGATCAGAAGTTATAAAGCTTGATTTTTGTTATTGTAAGAGGATTTATGGACATTTATCCTTGATGGACTTTTCAGAAACGGAAAAGAGAATGTGTCACTGAAGAGTGTGCGCTCCAATTTGGTTGTTATGACTCTGAGAAGAAAGGGTGCAATTTTTGCAATTGGCTCCAAGATCGTCTTTTCTGTTTCCAGTGTTAAAAATCCTGCAACGACAAAAGCAGTGCCTCTTACAGAGCTTCTTACATGGCTGGGTGCATGTGCTTTCATGAGTGTGCAAGTGCTCAGGTAGGGTTAATAAAAAGTATTTTTAATGACCTTCAGACAGGAATGAATCAACTACTAAAAATAATATGATGGACACTCTTCATAGCTCACCTAATTGCTTATTATATTCTCTCATTCTTTATATTATATTCATACATGTGTATCTGAGAACTATTAAATGTATTTTGCTGTTTAGGAAAAACTTCACCACTCTCCAGCTCAGTGGGCAAACAAATGTGAGATGACAATAAGGAAAATATACAGGCCAAAGCTCAATGAAAACATACAGAGAAGAAACACAAAAACACATTTATAAAGCTGTTAATTGTCTCAATGAGTGAAGAATCTAACAACGACCTGAGTGGTCCATTTTCATATTTCATCCAAATTAAAATCTTTGCTGCCAAACCTGAAATAACAGCAATATAAGTGGTGTGTTTTGTTGTTGCATGGACAAAACAGAAAGAAAGAAGTAGAAATGAACAACCCTAAAAAAATTACAATCACAGGTGAAATAAACTACCCAATGTGGGTTATTTGTTTTATTGACATTGAGACATTGTCATGTTATTTCACATTTTTGTCAGGTTGCAAATATGTAGATAATGAATGTATCAGTAAAATGAAAGCATATTTCATTACACTACACTACCCTACAGATATTCCATTCTTAAAATATTATAGATTTATCTATAAATTATATAGAGCTATAAATAACATCTATAAATAATATATATTTTTTAAAGATGTTCGATTTTTAGAAAATCATATTCGCTCGTGATGACAGCAACTTTGGTATGGTTACGTTTAGGTGGCACTTGGCAGCAAATAGTCAAGTTTAGTGGTTTGATGCAGAGAAAATCCACAGCAAATTGTGACAATTAATTTATGACCATTTAAAGGTTATTTTTTTAAACATTAACAAAAGTGCTTTTGTTGCCTAAACTTCACAGGATGAGAGTCAAGATGAGAAACCCTGTCCGCGAAGTTTAACGGTGCCATTAAACACCTCACATTGACTCTAGTAAACGGTAAATGGCCTTCACCTGTATAGCTCTTTATCACTTTAGCATCTCAAAGCACTTTACAGTTTGTCTCCTATTCATCTGCTCACATAAAAACGTACATTTACACAACAATGGCCCCGATGCAAGGCGCACACCTTCCAATTGGGGAACTTCCAACTTTATGATTAGAGGGCAACCAGCTCCACCATCTGAGCCACAACCCGCTGGCTGTATATTTCATAAATGTAGCACCACATTCACTACAAAATGTTATATCCAACAGTGATTATGTTTGTCACAACAGTGTACTATGTATTTGTGAATTGTGCCTTGCAAGTCTAAAAGCCAATAGGAAACCAATTTACTTATACATATGCATAATTTCTCGGGGCGTCAGAGCTGCTAACAAAGTGTTATTCATTGCAGATGTTACACTTTGAATTGCAATTATCTCTCCTCTTTATAAAATACGTAATGCATTCAGTAAAATGAGTAGTGGTAAACTGCCAGGCTGGACTGGTACGGAAAATAATTTGATAAAATTGCATTAGATTTAGTTCAACAAGGAAAAAACAACAACATGTAAACATACTCCAGTCATTACTCCTGTACATAAAAAAGCAAAGTCACTTATGCACTACGTCATATCCCTCCTCCGCACACGTGAATGTGAAATGAAGTCAAAGATTTCACTCAGCATCTGCAGACAGTCTTGCCAACACTGCTTCCTACAGACCAAACAGGAATTATTATCCTCATTAACTAATTTCAGAAGGCTTTTAAGTCACACAATTATGGACCTGTAATTTCCTAATCACTTCATGGAGAGTTTGCTGAAAAGAAATATGCGTTTTTGGTTTTAATTAGAGGCAAAATAGAGAAAATATTTCCAGCTGTTTGAGTTGAGTTGTACAGTAAGCGGTTGTTAATTTACACTGAAACTTTCTCTGACTCCAAATGAGTCACACCGAAAGCTTGAACACTGCAATGCAGATCTACTTTAGCTTGATGTATGACCTGTAGTACCTTCAGTATTCATGAGTGCAAACAGTTTTGACTACCGTACTTTCCGGACTATAAGCCGCTACTTTTTTCCCACGCTTTGAACCTCGTGGCTTAAACAATGACGCGGCTAATTTATGGATTCAACGGGTTTCGAAAGGCTGGACTGCTGCGTGTTGAAGAGGGCAGCATGAGCTCAGCGGGGAATTTGCCTCCGGATGAAAGTAACGAGAGCGACAATGAAAACGATCCAACATCGGATGAAGCAATTCTGAGGCTGTTCAACTCCGACACCGAAGGAGATGACTTCAGTGGTTTCAGTGCACAGGAGGAGGAAGATAGTGACCAATGACTTTCTTGGTAGGCTACTGTTTACCACTCATTTTTTTTATTTTTGTTACAAGCCGTGTTTCGTTAAAGCCTGTGTAAAGTTCATTTGTTTCAATGTACCGGTAGGTACCTGCGGCTTATAGACATGTGCGGCTTATTTATGTTCAAAATAATTAATTTTTAAAAATTCAGTGGGTGCGGCTTATATTCAGGTGCGCTCAATAGTCCGGAAATTACGGTATGTGGTAACCAAACAAAACAAGAGTTCATGACTAGAGTGTTTGACATATGTGTATGACGGTGGCGTACTGAATGCATGCTTAGCCCAGCCATTCACATATGACACTTGGTACAGGTTAGTTTCCGGCTCGTTTCATTAGCAGAGACTCCAGTCTGCAGTCTCATTTAACAGAGAGACAGCTGTAGGATTACTAAAAATACTGTCATTAAGAAATACATGTTTCATTTAAGAGTACATTCCTCCATACGAGCAAACTAGCTAACTGAAGCAAATTAGATGATTAAACACCAATACAGTTCCCTGTTAACCAAGGTTAGGCAGCGTCAGCCTCACATTCATTCAGCACGGTTTAATGCTAAATCGTGTAATACACCCATCAGTCCACTAGAGGATATCGGATCAGTGTCACGTTTTGCTTCGGCATGAAAAGTACACAGATTCACGACCAGGGTCGAAGAAGGAGGTCATGTGACAAAGAAGTGGTGGTTGGAAAGATCAAATATAAGACTTTGCAATGCAATGTAAAATTCAAAGAACTGGATATACTTCATATCTTCCTTAAAAAGACAGAATTTACACGTGTTGATTACTCCAGTGGATACTGTTGGGAAGTTGTTTAGAGCAAAATGTCCTCTTTGAATCTTTAGCAGAGCAGTTAGCTATGTGACCATAACCGACAGAAATGATAGTCAAAAACATTAAACTCTAGATTGAATAAAAAACAAAACAAAACAATTTTCTCCTAATAATTTTGAGCGGGCCAGGAGTTCAGTGTCATAATTTCCAACAAACCGTCTGCTGCTTACTGCCAACACCCACAACAAAAGTAAATCAGAGAGGAAGATTCAAGGCAAGAGGCTCACTAAAAACCTGTTTGCTAAACTTTGTAATTACTAGAAGATGTTACACTATCAAACCTTCTATCACACAAATGACAACCGTAGGCGTTGTAGTGTTAAAAAACGGGGACTATGTTGTAGATCAAAGAGAGTACTATCATTGAAAATAGAAACAGGTGAAAAGTGCCAAGAAGCAGAATGTTAGTTCGAAAGAAAATGGTTAGAGGCACTCTGGGTGTGCAATGAGGAGAACATAAAACCTCTGCTTGTTTGTCTGCATTTTGTGATTCTTTGATTGATCTGGCTCTGCGTAATAAAAAAAAAAGAAAGAAAAGGATCTGGTCTCTTAACTGCCTGCAGGTTCCTTTGCATTTACATGCCAATGGCTTTAAGGCAAATCAATAGAATTTGAATAAAGTTCATCTGAACCTGAATGTCAGCCACCTAATGTCTCTGTGGTACAGGGAATTTCACAGATACCTCTCTCGGTGCAGAAGTTAAGATGCAAATGAATCCACAGCCTCAACCGCAAGCTGGCAGGAGATCACGTCGTAAAAAGTATGCCAAAAAACACACATACAACAAACATGGAAGTCCTAACAAAAGAAAAAGGAGGACTATCGCTCCCATATTCATTCTTTCACTCCTTCCACACTCTCTGTCTCTCACTCCTACTTTTCCTTTCCCGTCCTATGAACTGCAGGCATTTAGTCTGTATGGGATCTTGCCGCAGTACTCTCTCAGAATGCTAATATGCCCGGCTGATGTGGGTCAGGACTTAATCCTGTAGAAATGATTATCGCTGCACGACTGGAACTTCTCTTGTAGGATATCATTACCATTCGGTATTTTTCCACTGCACTGCGCTATCATTCCCACCAAGACAACCACATCACTCTGCAGAAACTGGAACAATCAAAATTAAAATTATATGTTGTAGCACCCAGCTGGGAAATCAGCGTATTCGTTGTCACATTGTGTGTGAATGTGAATGTGTAATATGACTGCCTCTGTCCCAACATGATAGCAACTTTAGAGGCAAATCAAAGTGACTTCACACATTATGCTGCGCCAAATTAGTTCAGGGCAGGACTACTGCTTTTTTTTTTTTAAGGTGAAAACCAAACCAGCTACAGCTTGGTGCTGGACTCCCCAAAAAGAGGATTGTGCCCAGTCAGGGTAAAAGCCATGATGGGACACCCAGGCTGTTCCTGCTGAGAGATCAGTTACTCCAAACATACTTTACTTGACTTATTTCTCAGGTTGCGTTAAATAAAATGAGCCAAGTTGTCCAGCTGAGCTGCCGAGCTTTTTTGCATGACTGTGGTCTGAGGTGTCTGGGATTCAACTGACATGGCGATGACAGCGGTGTTTTACTGGTCTTGCCTCAGGATAGAAATTTTTCATTTGTCATCAAGTCATGGTCCACATGATAAAAATTTCTGGGCCACTCAAATTCACACCCAAGAAGATAGTGTGTAATACATGATGCCTTTGTGTACTTTAAAAAAAATATGAAAAAAATAAAACAAAAGTACAACTAGGGTTCAAAACCCAATTAAATAAAAAGACAGATTTACCTTGAACTACAACCATCTTTGCTTTTTCAAAAAAATTCAAACTGGCAATGCTGTTCAAGTTTTAAGAATCTAAACTGAATTGTGTAAAATGCAAAAAAAACCTCAGACTCACCTTGAAGTAAATGTAAAAGCTGACTCACCTAATCATTAATGTGAGCTAAATAGTGACAAATGGGATGTTTGTTTTGGACATTACTGTCATGATTACTTAGCTGATGAAGTTCCGTTCACTTCAAAATGATAAAAACTGACCATTTTTTCTGCCCCGCTCACATTGGCAACCCACTCAAAATGGCACAGCGAACCACTTTTGAGTCACGACCCACCAATTGAAAACCACAGTCTCACAGGAAGACCTGAAGGATGTGGCTGTGGAGAAAAATGCGTGCACAGAACAGGCATTGATCGACAACACATGAACAACAGCTGTGCAGTCGGGCCTGGCAGTGTGTGTCTGTTTGCATGCATGTGTGGTCTGTATCCTGGTGTGTTCATCCGTGCGTGTGCGTGCTGTTAATTCACATAGGTGAAAAGCCAAACTACCTGCAGAGCACGGGGAATCCAGGTAATGAAAAGTTATTTGTTTCACAAACAGAGTTAAAGCCAGAAGGGAATACTGTTGTTCTGCTGAAAATAAGATGAATGCATGCTTGAGTAACCACATACACAAAGAAAGAGGGAGCCTGATTGAAGGAAAGAGACCATTATAGTGTTGATGCTGTGCTCGTGTATACAGTAAAAATACGCATTTTTCACCGCTCTTTCTAACCAGCTGCTAAACATTAACTACAACCATAAAGCCAGGCCCTCATGTTTGACATACCCTTCTCCTTAAATTACCTTCACTATAATTATCACTCACTCACTCGGTGAGTAAAGTATATAGAGGGGGTAAAGACAATTTATTTTCAAAATGCACTCTAAAAAGTAGCTTAACTAAAAGGAAGCATGAACATAAACAGGCCAACGTTAATTTCACGGCAGCTCTAAAAATCATATGCTTCAGAAGAAGGTTGTAAATTAAAGTGGAGGATGATTCCTTATCGCCACCTTGGTTTCAGTGGGGAAAAAAACCCGTCTAGAAATGGGACTCGCAAAAAAAGACAGTGATGAATTGAAAGCGTGATGAAGCCGCAGAGAGACAACAGAGGCAGGAGTCCAAAACCAATGAGTGGCGAGGAAAAGTTGATGAGGAGGAACACCAGCAAAGAGTGAAAGTGACAGATCACTTGAGAAACATCTGGTGGGCCTGCTCTGCTGAAGAGAACAAGAGATGAGGTCAGAGAAGTCCTTGTAAACTCCACTACACTTGCGCGTACGTAAAGGTGACTAATTTTCTCATTTTCCAGTTGAGGACAAAATGTTGTAATGGCCCACTCGGGCTGACTCGGTGATGGAGTCCACTTTAGCTCCACATTATGCTCCACTCGATCCACATCTGTTCTCAGTTTGCCTCACTCTTAAAGGTCACACGGAAAGCTGCCAACACACAAAAGGTCACGTTATCTCTAATAGGGAAGTGCATGTAATTAGAAAAGCCACAGAGTAGAAGAAAACTTAAGCTAGAAGAGGCCAGAAAGGAGATTAATATAGCAGCAAGGAGTCCAAGGTAATGTCTGCTGTCCACGCCTCACATAGAAAAAGGGCCAGACTTACATTGTGATACTTAAATAGGTTTATAAAAAGCATACAAAATTATAATGATATTATTTAAATACAAGAGTCATAATTGTTGGTTTTACAGATTTCCACTGTTAATTCTAATACAACCAGAAAAGTTTAAACTGATTTTGAATGAGAAAACACTGTTTAAAAAGATTTGGTAAACAAGGGTAGTAAATGTGAAGAAAATGGTAAGCACCAATGTGCCACTAAGTCAGTAAATATAAATCAAACAAGAAAAAAAAAATCAAAATGTTCAACATGATTTTTCAAACTTGTTTGAAAAAAGAAAATCAAAACCAAAAATAATGAGCCCTTTCTACAAATGCCACACAAACACACTGTCACCTGACAAGTGAAGTCGTGGTGGATTTGAGGTGAAGAGTCAGACCTCTCAGATTGGCGCGTCCTCACAACAAACAGCGTCCACTGCCAGCCGGCAGCAGAGGACAGATGGTGGGAGCTCTGCAAGAATTTACCTCTGACTGTTGACACAGACAATGACAGCAACACGAGGTGAGATGACCCAGAGACGTTTGTTTGGCAGTGTCTCATCATCTGGCCTGGAGGAGTAGATGTGGCTAACGGGAACTTTAAGGGAAAAGTTTTTATTTTGTATTCATTTTGCTCATGGTATACACAAATTCCTCTAGAAACTATAAAAAGAAAAGCGATTTACAATCAAAACACAACTCTTATTTATAAATTCCATGACCGAAAAGGGGCTTTCATGGTTTGGGACACAAACAACAATCTCTGGAGTCGGAATCACGGGCTCCTTCTTTTTCCATCACACAAGATTTTTTTTTTTTTGATTTTTTTTTTTAAGATCCTCTCCAGACATGTTTTAAGATGCCTGAAAAATACTAAACTTTGAATAAGAATATGGTTTTTCCACAAAAAATGCACTTGTAAAACTTCTTAAAATGACATCTACTCTTCAATCATTAAAAATGACAGAATCTATAAATATACTTGTAATTTTTAAGTTTGACTGCTGGACAGAAGATGTCTCACACTTCACTGTAAAGTCCAGTCTCAGTGTACGAGCACTGGAGGTTTCAAGTTTCCACATTATACCTGTGTAAGTTGACTGTTGGACCAGAATTGGCTTCCAAACGGTTTGTGATGTCACAAACCCTGCTCGTAGGCCTGTCCCCGTAAAGTTTGTTTTTCAGTGATAAACAGAAACTTTCCCTCTTCAGCAGATGAAAATAAAATCAGTAGTATAAAACTCTGCAAATATTGAAACTTAAACATTCAACAACAGGAACATAAAAAAAACTTGTTTTGGGAGAGGATTGGCATTAGATATTTTAAGTATGAATGTGAGCAAACAGTGTGACAGTGTCCATGTCAGACATGGCAGCACTTAAGAAACAAACAAACAAAAAAAACTTCCTCTGACTAGACTTTTACACTTCGTAGCATCAGCTTTGAGTTCTGTTACATAACGCTGTGAGATGCAGCACTTTGGTTAAGGATCTACTCAGGATAATAAACTTTCTGTTTTGGTTTGAATTAGACATCATAAGTGCGAGCAACATAATGCAGAAGCTTCCCACTGTGCTCCTGAGACATGCGTGATGTGAGAAAGAAGTCAGATAAGGATGTGAAGATAACAGAGTCCTAGATTTATCCTAATAATCAGACTGAAAGCCAAATACTGTAGTTTCATACTTTCAGTTTGAAAATAATCTCCTTTTGACATGAAAAGGAAAAATGGAAAAAAGCACATATCTAGCACATATTCATATGCTGCTTTATCCCAAGACAAGTCATGTAAGGTTAGCCTCATGATTGTCTTGACTGGAAGAGAAACTGACTGATTTTAACTTACCAGCAGGTAAAAGACAGCTTCACAAACTGCCTGGTTCTTTGTCGTATGCTACACAAGGCTGAGAAGAATAATGAGGGAAGTTTCCACTGCTGTATTAAATCCCATGCAAATGAGGTAAAGGAGATTTAAGGAGAGAGAAGACTCAATTCAAAGCAGTGGAGAGTGATGGTAGTTGAGCCAGAACTCGTCAAGAATGTGATTGGTTTGGTAGATTATGTGGATTTACCTAATTCCGCTGAACAGAGGCAATAAAAATAAGAGATCTTGACTGCGAGATAGTTAAGGGAGCTTGCCCCCATTGTCACAGTCTTTAGCCTGAAACATAAAACTGAGATAAGCGCGCATGAAGGAGAAAGCCGAGGCAGCGAGAAAGCTGTCTTTTATCAAAAAACAATCCATATTCTCAATCTCACATGCACTGAGTCACTGAGATCAATGTGGGCTCAACGGGAGCCAGTTAAGAGGTTTCTAAAGACAGCAGGTATTTGTTATTAAACCACAGGAATGGCAGGGTCGAAGTAGAGTATACATTGTCATTTTGATACAGTGTCATGTTGATTGATTCCTCATTTTGACAGATATCAGTGCAAAAATTGACCTTATTATGGAAGTGGATCAGGTATCGACCAGACTTTAACAATGTACATTCATTCCAAAGTCTATCTTCCCCTGATGCCAACTGGTCAAAGTTTAGGAAGGTAATCCTGATCGCTGATAAAAAAAAAAAAAGAGGGGAAAAAAAAGCAGGGAAACTTTAAAGAAATTTGTATCTGGAAAGGAAAATTATCTTTGGAGGGTCACAATGACTGCCTGATTGCAAGGTCTGTTGTTAGTAGAGACGAATAAAGTCTGGTGTTCCCAGTTTGAGCAAGTTTCAAGGCTGTGGCTGGTGAAAAAGATTTAAGAGAGAGCACTTCAGAGAACCCATGAGCACTTTTATTCTGTCTCTTCTGGCCGAGTCCTTCAAGAAACGTTGCTGTATAAAGTCATCAAGTCGGTTTCCTTGAGGCTTCTCCATTTCCATCACCACCAGGATGTCTTTTCCATTGCTGTTAGTCACTTGACTCGTGTTACTTTGTTGTTTGGAAAAGAATCTTTAAATTTGGTGAAAAAAGAATAGCACTTTGGATTGGAACTGGCTTTTGTATTGCGAGATAAATAGTCAATCTGTCTGAGCAAGATAGGATACAAAATCCACAGTTCTTCTTTGCAAAGTTCAAACAAAGCTAATATGCAACTTCAGCTGTCTGATAAATCAACTATCCAAACTAAAGATAGCCTTTTGGCTCCAAATTCCCCTCTTCTGTTCCCTCCCAGTGTTTCCCTTACTGAATGGCAGTGAAAGAGACTTTCAGGACAAAAAAAACCCACTTGAATAAACTTCAGAATACATTTTTGAACAGATTGAGGACAATGGATGTTGTCAAACATCTGTGATGTAGCAATGTAGTCACATTGAAGCATTGATTCACAGCAACTATGAAGAGGAGGAATTCTTACAGTGACAGTGAAAAAAAAATCCAAACCTAATCTTTAAAGCAGTGCTGGCAACTGGTAGTGAAATTAAGGATTTGTGTGTGTGGTGAAATGACAACATACACATACATAATCCAATTGTGTCAAACAGAAAACCTTAAAATCTCCTAAAAATCACCATTAAAGAAATAAGAAACCAAACTAAACAGAAAAAAACACGACAGTGATTGTTTTGGTTTTCTTTTGGTTGTTGAAACTAATTTAAGCTGTCAGTAAAGTGGATGACAAAAACATTCTGAAAACGAAGTGCTAAACTATACATTACATGAGTATATTTAAATGTGCACCCACACAAAAACACATCTAACACTCAGCTCCAGCTGCACGCTTATTGCCTAGTAACCCAAGAAGTGTTTTTTCCCTTTTGTTTCAAAGGGGGTAATTATTACCACGTAGGGTAGTTATTAAGAAAAGTAAAGCTTGTACTTAAAATGCCTCTTCTTCCATTGTTTAATACTAATAACACATTTCAGGCATTGAAGAGAGTAGTTAAGGCAGGAAGGAAAAGACGCTGGGAGGAGAAAAGAGCTGAAAAGAAGGAAGAAATTGCAAGCATAGGCTAAAATAGCTAAAAGAAACGCAGCTTTCTCTCATCCCTCCACTGGGTAAATTACAGTTAAAAAGGTTCATCTGGTTTTTTATTTCAAATTTACCACACTTTTTCTTTCATCCTAAGCACTTTTCCTCAGCAGTCACGAGACTTTCAAATTTGGAAAACCTCAATTCATTTCAAGCTGGCTATACTTCCCCTTAAGCATCCCCGCAGGCTATTCTATTCTCTAAAATACAGGCAGCAGCCAATCATAGTCGATCCAGCAATGTTTACAGTAATGACAAAATTGAAGATAATTATCTGCCTATGTGTTTATTCATAAAATTATGCAAATTATGCACAAACCACTTCCATACTGTTACTCTACTCTGCAGTATATTTTGAGAGGGGAAAGTGAGAGAGAGAGAGAGAGAGAGGGAGAGAGAGATGGATACAGAAAGACGAGCAGAGGAAGAGAGTGGGTGAGAGAAGGGGGAAACAAGAAAGACAAAAGACAGAGAAAGTCCATTAACACACTTGTAAATGAGTCTCAGCTATTTACCACATGCTGGGCCCTTCGAATTACTTACTGTGTTCAGGATGCAGATTGCAGATGGCAATTAAAGATGAACCGTGTGCACAGCCTCAGAAAGATGCACACACAAACACACGCACTAATGCAAGCGTGCACACACACTCTCCCTAAGGCAGTAGTTCACTGCAGATCTACTGATCTCCATAGCAACATTCACTGCCGTGGGCGATGGTGACATCACGAAGATTGATTGTCATACAAAAGCAAAAGTAGAGCAGAAAGAGGGCAGCGGTAACAGAGGTGGTAGCTAAAGAGCAACAGTGCTCCTCGCTGCTGGATGGAGCTGTGGCCTCCAGCCGGGGGTCGTCCTTGGTTAACAAAGAACAGACGTATGTGAAGGGGCCTCAGCTGGTCTCTTAATACTTGTCAGCAGTGAGGATGGAGAGATCCGCTTATGTAACACCGAGAAAGAGAAGCAGAAAGAGAGCTACGGTAGACGGATCTCTGGGGTTCAAATGCTCAGTGTGGTCCCTCTCTTCTCCTCTCTGTTTATCCCTCCTCCTCTGTCTCCTTATCTTTTCCTGTCCAACCGCCTCCTCTCAATACTCCTTTCTTGTCTCTCTTCACACCACCAACTGATCTCCCTCTAACTCTTTTTACCCCTCTCTCAACACCAAAGCTCGGTGCAGCATGGTGACTAACTCCATCGTCCAGATACAGCCACTTGCATGCCGGAAACATCAGAGCCCTGAAGTTTAGAGTCGCTGTCTTGCCTCCTCCCCCCCCTTTTTTTTTTTTTTTTCTCATATTTTCTCTCATTCTCTCCACCCTGCCTAGTTTTTTTGGCACTTGTTTTTCTTCATTTTTCTGTTACGTAAGAGAGACAGAAGTGGAGCAAGCTTCAAAGTGAATGGCAAAGCCGTCTTTTCCCCTGCTCGCTTTGCTGTTCATGCATGTCATTCCAGTGCCAGCCCCCTCCCCCCTCCACCTCGATCGCTCCCTTTCCTTGTCATAATTTTCTCACTTCTCCATCCTCCCTCCATCGTTTCTCGTTACTGTACATCCATCTCGTTCTGCTAAATGGGTCAATTGCTCAATTTCCATTGCATCTTATGGATGATATCCCCTGACCTTGCCATTGCTACCATGACCGAACAGAGTTGGTGGTGACTGGAAGAGGATGAAAGGGCAGTTTCTGAAAGTAGAGACCCTCTTCATACAACACGTCTCATTATGTCTCCCCTCTCTGCCCTTGTTGTATCAAACAAAGAGTGATGCAGGGATGAGGGGGGTCGTTCCTTTTCCTTTGATTACCTCTCAGTGAGCATCAGAGGCAGATGAGGTCAGACAGAGATGAAGCAGATCTGTTCTCCTGGTTGGGGTTAGGCCTTATGGACCTGACGCAGCAAACCCAAACAAATAGCGGCCGAGCCGTCAACTCGCATTGACTCACATCTTCTAGGTCGCAAAGACAATCAGCTGACAGCCAACATGCTGTGTTTTCTCCTCCCAAAAACATCCCAGACACACAAACCAAACTGTTTTGTTTACCCCATTCATAGCCTTGTGCCATAAGTGTTTTATAAGAGCCATATATTTATTATATTGAATTTCCTAAAACAGTTCATGTATATTTTAAGTGGTGTTTAGCAGGTAGACTTCAGTAAGGTCCTATTTGTATTTTATATTACTCCCAGTGCTGGAATACAGAATACAGGCACAGACATTTGTGACAGGTGACTGCACATGTAAAACTGTCTCGGAACAACATACAGCTAAAGCCTGCTGTTGTATCGAACCATTCAGCCAATCCACCTGCTTCTAACATGGAAAAAAACAAACATTATACAGACATCTTAACTGTGTCATTCCTGCATGACACCAGATTGTTGTTATTTACATGACCACTAGAGGTTGTGTAACTTTAAAACGTGGCTGTGGATCGTAATGAACTAGTCCGGTATTATTGGACCAAAATTCATGGCATGAATAAATGGGTCCAGGCACACACCATTGAGGTTGTTTCCGGTGTTACATCCTACTGGGAGTCAATCTGGGGATAATTTGGAAACTATTGGAACAGCCTTGAACTAGTTGGCATTGACCACCATATGTTGTATGCTGAAACTCACCAAGCTGTAAACAACAGAGATCCTCCCCCAGTGTGTGCAGACTACAACACCATGTCTGTAAATGACCTTTGCAGACTTTTAAAGAAAACCTCAAATCCTCGATATTTGACTTCAGTGTCAACGCACTTGGCCACACCCACTAGTTGCCGATCGGTCCTCCCTTCAGTGTGGCTGAGAAAACCTTAATGCAAAGAGGGTTTCTGGACTATAATCATAGTGAAGCTGTAAGAAATAAGTTGGTTGAGCAAGACTAGTACTAAGCTGTACAAAAGCTCTATGGGATAATTTTTTTGTATGGTGGACAGACTCAGTGCAACAGTTCAGTGCAGACTAAGTGGGAGATGAATGGACACTATGACTGATAAATCAGTCTGACACTCTTAAACGCTTTGCTTTGAACTGCTGTTCCGAACTCTGCCAACAGAAAAAGAGAAAAGGCAAAAACTAAGGAGGGGCCGCACTAAATCGGTGAAATCACTGAATTTCTGGACTGTGCAGCCGGTCACACAGCCTTTTCTCACTGACTGCCTCTAATACAACATGGTGAATCAGCGGCTGATGATTAAGTCTATTAAAACCAACAGTGCTGGACATATCGTTAAAAATACAGCTGCTCGAAGACAGTGGCTCACAGTCCGATGTCTGCTTGGTGCCTCAGAGAAACCTGGTATGAATCGAAAGTGGGTTTATTTCTCATGGCCTGATTGACTGTGACTGAGGGGAACTGAGTCTGACTGAGTGAATTCAAAGGCGCTGTAAACAAACCTCTGCACAGTGTACAGCGTGATGAACAGTGGGATGTTTGTGTTTGACTCTATTGTGTGCTATGTGGCGCTGCGTCCGTCTCTGTTTTTGTATATTTCCTCACTTCCCTGCCTTCCTCTCTCGCCCTCTCTTCCCTGTTAGGCATGTGTAGAGGCGCTGTTAGTTCATTTATCATGCTGTAGCCTCCTGCTCTCAGCGCAAGACTCAATGATTAATGACGACCGTTCACATGCTTAAACATTTAGCTTTGTTTTGCTGACACACTAGTTACCGGTCACCGTGGGTTACTTAACGCTGGGTCACTGTGGGACTGGGACGATGACGTATCTGCAGTGTGACCTTTACGAGCTCTGTGTGTGATTCCTTCCCTCTCTGTTACAATAAAAATATGTCATTCATCACAAAAAATTAACATCCCTAAACACGCAGCCAGCTGAGAGAAGGCTTTGCGGCTGTTCTCTCTAAAGGATATACACATACTGCACTTCAGCACAGGGCAGGAGGGGAACTAAGTACATTTACTCGAGTACTGTAATTAAGTATTATTTTCAGATACTTTACTTTGAGGCATTTGCTTGTCCTGCTACTACACTCCAATTCAGGGGGAAATGTTGTTCTTTTTACCTCACTACATCTATTTATTAACTTCACTTACTTTAGTATTGAGATTAATAACACAAAATGGGATGAACAAATTAATAGTTGTGTATTATAATAGATTAAAATAAGGCTTTATTGACCCCAGGGAAAATACTCAAGCTACCCAGCAGCTTCCACATTAAAGTGAGGCACACATTCATTTTCAAAAATTATAATATGATTATATAGTATGCCTTATTAAAAAAAAAAAAAAAAAAAAAACATTTTGCATAATTAGTAGTTTTACTTTTGGTACTTTAAGTACATTTTGATGCCATTACTTTTGTCCTTAAGTAAAACTTTGAATAGAGGTTTTGTCTTCTAACAGACAGTTTTCACGCTGCTTTTAATTAAATACAAGGTCTCATTACTTCTACCACTGCTTGCTCACGTCTACTCTCAACCGATTACTTTACATAAGACGAGAGATGTAATTCAAACATGAACTACATGCGCGCTTCCTCAGATGCTTTCAGGCATGTCTGAAGTGAAGAAAAGGAGAACTGAGGTGAGTGGGATCGAGAGGATCTGTCAAAGATGTGCTGAGGTGGGTAAGGGAAAAAAAAAGAGTGTCTGTGTTTGTGTGTTTGTAAGGCTGCAGACGGAAACAGAGGCAGAAAAGAGTCAGAGTAATTTAATGAAGTGAGTTTGCATTGACCTTTTGTCGCTCACCAGAGTGATGTCAATTTCAATTTCACCCTTCTCCATGGAAGAGGTGGCGTGTTTGTTGTCAAGGCTCGCTGTTTGAGCTCAAAAATGTCCTCACTACTGTAGAATCTTAAAAACTCAATGCGAGCAGAAGTCAGCAGGTAAAGCAGTGAGGAGAGAAGAGAGGTAAGTGATGAAAAAAACCCATAGAAACAGATGGAGTAAAAGGGCGAACAAGAACATGGATACGAGGTTATAATGGGGAATGAGGGAAGAGGAGGAATAGTGAGGCGATACACATTATGTGTTAGTCGGTTTAGATTATATGTGACAATGAAAAGAAGTCGAAATTTGTCCAAGCCTTGATAGTAGGCAGATAGAAAAAAACAAAACCATAATGCTTTTGGATTTTGCTAGTAATTCTCACTGCTTAACTGCTGCTTTTATGTGGCAATATCAGAGTATCAGTGAATAGTATAAGTATAATTCAGAGTAGTGGATCACTCAATAAACTCAACACAGCAGGTTTTAAAGCAAATCAAATGTTTTTGGTGAAAGTGAACAATTTCTGATATGTTTCATAGCCACATAGCTATCAGAGAATCATGTCAAAAAAATATGAAAATACTCCTCAATAACATAAAAGTTGAAATAAATAAAGCATTTAACTTGTTTCTCACTGCTCTGAATCAGCAGCACTTGTATGCCAGTATTACTTGTCATGTTTTAATATTTCTTTGACGTTGATGTTTTAATGTGGCCGTTTATTATTTCATGACCTCTGTGAGGTTTGAAGGGGGAGTCAATCTGGTCAAACTAAATTGAAATCTTACTGTTTGTTCCAGCTGAGAGATTTTTTTTAAATCTTGAGGGAAGAAGATAACATCCACACTGTCTGTCTATTTATCTTTTCACATACACATTGCTGACATATTTGCTGAACTGGGAACGTCAGCATCTTTGAGTGCCGGTCTATTCCAGGTCCTACCTCCTCTGACTGAACAGCGTGACAACATGTGGGTGTAGCTGTGCAGAGTAGGTGTAAAAGTCTTCTCCCTCCTGCTGCCCATCCTCGGCTGTTGGGTCCTGCGCTCTGAAATAATGGATTCTAATTCCTTTCCACAAGAGTGCACCCATCTGCTGGCTTTGGGGGACAGTAAAATCCTCTATCACTTACAATTATCCCACGGCTGCCGAGGACTGCACTGCAAGCGTGTGTGTGACCTATCCACCCCAAGTAGCAGAGGGGGTTCGTGCCAGTGTATGTTTTGTGTGTGTGTGTGTGTGTGTGTGTGTGTGTGAGTGTGTGTGTGTGTGTGTGAGATGAAGAGTGCTGTGTAAGCGCGAGCTGAATCCCTCAACCCCGCCCTCCAGGACAGTGAATCCATGACAAATCATCCCGAGGGAATTAACACCAAGCCAGTGAGTCTGTGTGTGCGCGTCTCTGTTTTAAATTCAGGGCTATGTGTGATATGACACATCCAGCAAGCGTGTGTGTTTTTGTGTAGTTCCCTCTCACCAGCCCCTGTACATCGCAACATGAATCATCCTGCTATTCTGGAGGAATTGGAGGTGGACTTCACCGACTCGCCACTGGGGGACAGCAGTAAATCTGGCAAAAGAATAACTGGATGGTTGCTGACAAATATCCAACCATCCTACATAATATTTTTTCCCACCCCTCTTTTTTAGAAACTACAGCAGAAATGTCAAGATGTCCAAAAGTAATATTTGTGACATAAAACCGGCCTGCAGACGCACAATCAAGCATCCCGGGGCATTCCTGAAGTAGAGATCTGGGATGAGAGACGCACACGCATACGCATGCATACACTGCTGTTTGGGCGTGGCATAAGGGTTTAATGTGTGGAGTCCAGAGTGACAGGATGTGTAGCTGTGGGAGTTTGGCCCTTCAGCAGCAAAGAACACAGTGGCAGAGACATCAAAACAGAGGAGACCTGAGGCGAGAAGGGGAAGGGACACCCTGACAAAACCTCCTTCAGAGACAAACTCCCTCTCATGCCCTGTTTCTATCTCCCCGTGGTGTGCCACCCTCTCAACAATGCTCTCTTCTCTCAGACACCCCTTCTTGTCATGACCACTCTGATACCTCTCGCTTTCGGTTTCATTTCTTCGTGGTCTGAACTCTGCATCGTCTTCCTTGACTTTCCCCTGCATCTCTGCCGCATGTCTTTTGTGAGAGTTTATGTAATATACGTGTTTTATTTATGTCTGCACTATGTGTGCATGTTGTGTAAAGCTTGCTGCGATGGAGGCCGTCTGAGAACGGCGCTGGTTGCAACAGCAGAGGAGATAAAGTGAGTCTATGTTTCCCGGCAGCGTTGCAGATTTATCTCTCTGCTTATGACTCTGATTTTACTGCCCATCCACCGGCCTCCACAGGATCCCGCATCTACTTCTCTCCCTCTCTCTATTTCCCACCTGCCATAAGGGACCCGGCACTTTCTGTGCACGTTCTGGCCACCATAAATCTGCCACAGTGCTCTATAAAGCTGCTTAGGGCATGGCTCAACAAATATTAAGGAAGAAGAGAATAAATAAATAAAGCTAAATAACAGAGAAACTCCCATTTGAAGGGAGAGACAACTTTTCTTGCGCATAAAATGGAGCCCGACTGTAAAATATTTACTTCGATGTCTATGTGCTTTAGACACTCTGCCGAGAGTCCTGGGGGGCTCGCTGCACGACATCACACACTCCTTTCTCTCCGACTCTACCTTGCTCATAACTTTCTGTAGCTGACGGTACGCCTTGTGTACTATACCATTAGAGAGTACTCTTCTGGTTTTACTTATCTTGGAAGATCAGAGTGCCAATTAGCCTGTGAAAACAGCTGTTTAATGTCTTTTATGGCTCTACTATGACTTCTGTTAGGTCTACAGAGTTAGCCCAGGGATTTCACCTGGTTTGCCTTGGCTAGAGCTTAGAGACACACTGCATTTCAAATTGGGGACATGGGAGTTTGAAAGATACATGCATTTACCAGGCAAAGAGGATTTAACAAAGACATAGTATTGAATTGAATCATAGGATATGTAGGATCTGCAGTTTGAGCCATACCAGGGTCTAAAAATATATAGATATTTTGACCTCTGCCACACAGATTTACATCAGCCTTTATGGAAGTAGACCAACCCTTTAACACAAACACACACACACACACACACACACACACACACACACACACACACACACACACACACACACACACAAGAGCAGACAGTCCACAACACAGGGATGCAGCAAACATAACAAAGAACTGACAGTGAATCTTTAAATAATTGCAAAACAGTTTTAAAGGAGAAGTCAACCCTTTCCCCAAAATCTCAGTGGAATCAAGAAAGAGACAAATGACACAAATAGCTGAAGGGCCCACATTGTGCAACCTGTTCATGCATGGGTGTGAGTAGGCTGACATGTGAGGCTGTGCCTGTCAGTTTATCAACGGCAGCAATTTTTCACTCTTGATCAGCCAACCATGGAGGCATTTTAAATGAACTACCTGCATTCAAGCTGCATCAGAAAGAAGACAAAAGGCAAGCACTCAGTGAATCACTGCACCTTCTTTGTCTTTGTCCTTTCCCCTCTCCTCCTGTCACATACCCTTCCAATCCCTCTCCGCTTTCCAGACCTCTCAGTCTTGTCTGATCGGCTTCACCATGACAGACGCATTAGCCATTCACAGAGCGGCACACACCATGTGGACAACGGACTGTGCCCAGAAATCAAGCAATATGCTGTCACAGGAAAAAAAAACCAACAAACAAACAAACAAACAAACCACACTCATATACTCCCTCACGCACGCGTGCACACGTGGTAGGCCCGCTGTGACCCCACGTCAAAAAAGACAAACAACGGCGACAGAGAGCGGCCGCCTCTCCATGTGGTGAGCCAGCGTATGGAACTCTGGCACCATATGGGCTGTCTATTGTTGACAAAACAGCCTTGGGGACATTAGCGCCGACCATTTGCATATACGGAAAACCGCTTTTACAATTGGTTTTTCTATTGCCATTTCTACAGCAAATAAAAGCGGCATCATGTATTCATTGCATGTGGAGGTGTGATGGAGAGGTTTTGTAAAGCCATCCATTTCCTGTCATTTGAAAATGACACATTGCCCTGACTGCAGCTGGAGGAAAGCCCATGATGATCTTACCTAGCTGAAGCTCCATGTTGCTCATCCTGTTTTCCGAGGGAAACAGGATCTTTGGCGGCTTGTCGGTCAAAGGAGCTGAAAGAGAGAGAAAAAAAGAAGACACAATTTAAATAAGATACGAGATACACCAACAACTGAGGCAAACTGCCTTTGAAGGGGAAGAATCGTGTGTCTGAGTGAGAGGGAGCAGCTGATGCTCTAATGACGCTAATCATCCATACGACGGATGTCAGACCTGCTGCTCAAGTCCTTCCTCGGGGGGATGCCCCAGAACAGGCAGCAGTTTTATTGTTGTTAAAAGCGTTTGTGTGTTCTGCAAGAGAGGCGCTGCTCTTTAGGGTTAAAGGGTTCCGAGAAAAGACAGAGGGTCTTGTATGTACATGACTAATAAGTAACAGGAAGGGAGAGAAAATAGAGAGGCTGTGTCTACATGAGATGATTACAAGGAGCTTGTTCCCAGTTAGAAAGACAAGAATAACCTCTGCATTTGTACTTTTTGTTTTCTGAAATTTCCTCACACTTCAATAGTAACACATATTTAAAGCTGAGAATATCCAAGCTTACAACCACAGTTTGATACCAGTGAAGCAGATAGTTGCAAAAATCCATTTCTTAAAAATCACTTCAACGTATTGGCAATGGCCTCATGAACTGAATTTTACATTGGTGTTATGGTTAGATTGGTGTGAGCATGAGGACAGTATGGGACTATGATATAGTAAACATGTAAGTGGGCAGAAATGTGTAAAAGGGCAGAAAGAGCAAGAGACAAGTGAGGAAAACAAAAACCCAACTGAGTGATAGACAAAACAACAGAAAACCGAAGTCGTGACAGACACAAGTGAATATTACTCTTAATGCTAACTAATACGATTTTGAAAAGTTTCCAAAAGAAAACTTGACACAGAAAACAAAACAGAAAAAAATAATTGAGTCTCCCACTGCTCAGCCCTAAAAAAACCCTACATGCTCGAGCAGCGGTTGGTTGTCCAGTGTACAATTGAATCAGTGCTCCTCATCTGGTAATCGCACCTTCTGTACCGCGGTTTCTCTAACTATGTCGAGCCACCATGCTGTCTCGTTGAATGTCTGCAGTGTTGAATTACCGAAATGTATGACGGTTTTGTTTCAGCGTGGATTCACTGGAATAGAACAGGTTTCCAACACGTCTCTCGCCAGCAACAGAGTAGCTTGTTACCCATTTCTGAGCAGATCACAGAAGGTTCGAAACAATACGCAATGTTTCCCACTCATAGACTTACTAGGGCGGGCCTCCCAGGTATATTGCTGGCTGCTGAAGTATATATTTGGCGATCCATTTCAGCATTCTCTATCTATTTTTTTTTTTAACCTGTCCCTCGCTTCCTTCACCTGTGTCTGCTCCGCATGTTGTCAGTGCAGCAGAGGTGGAGCTCCGCCCTAAGTGAGACGCACAGAGATCAGAGGACAGAAACTGCGACCTTCAAAGCACCTGCAAAACACAGCAGAGACTCTCACACTGAGCTGGAAAGACACGGGTGCTCATAAATAAATAAGATATTTTTGGCTGGATTGCAACAGCGGGCCCAGAGCTATAAAGCAAGTGTCTGTCACTGAGTAAGAGATTAAAGTTACACAGCAGGTGTGCTGAACGTCACAACTTTTCAAATTAAAAGCCCTCCAGTTTCACACAGGATCCAGCCATATACTAGGCTTCGACTTAGACCTTTTCTTTCAGGAGGGGAAGGAGGTCCCAATCAAAGGGGGAACACTAGATTTTATTAGTGGTATTTCATTTTAGAACGCTTCATTTGACACTTTAAAAAAACGTAGGTTGAGTATCAAATTGTTTTTGTTTACATAAAAGAAGCTTATTCAGCTGTTTCGGGTGGAGTTCAGCAGTGTGAATAAATATTACTACACATGAGTAGCTCTCAGAGGAAAAAAGGTTGGAGACCCCTGATGTAAATGTTTTCGTGTGTAGAGATCTTAATGCATTTATTTATGTACAGTCTTTTTACAGTAAGTCAGATGAGAGGAGTGCAGCCTCTGACTGCGTGCAGTACACTTCTGCACACAAAGATGTAGAGACAAAAGAACGCCTCATGTAAAGTATTATCCTGCACTCAAGAGGCAAAAACTAATTCTGCACTTTCTAAACCCGCTATGAAAAAAGCCTTATTGAATAAAACAGAAGTACCTCTCCAGGCAGGCTTTTCAGGCAAGTCTAATTATTTAGTGGTGAATGTGTGAAGGTGGCATATTCAGGCCAGTTTGTGGCCCCGTGCTTTCATTAAGATGCTTCCTCAGAGTGTCCTCACATGCCCTCTTCTGGAGCCTTATTATAGGAGCCCTCTAACGAGCTGTTTGAAAGCCCTTCTCTGTTTTGGTGTCTGTGTTTGGGAGGAACAAGCTATGTGATGTTGCTGCGCTAAGTAATTCAGCAGAGTAAAGTCTTGTCTGAAGTAAAGTGCACGGTCCTGCAAAGTGCTGGGTTTAAGGCTTCATGATAACATATTTAACAATTACCAGAGCTGCCTGAAAGAAGTGTTCCTGTGAGGCCACGTAGACCTAAATGCGAGTGTGTGTTGTGTTATGAATTCAGTTTTTTTTTCTCTGCTCAGATGTAGCACCTGCTCGTATGTAAATACTGAGTGAAGAGCACAGTGACATCTACGAGAGGGGCGGTCACGGGCTTTTAGGCACAACTGTTTGCACTGTTAATAGGTAATCACACAGCACAAATTACACTAGATACTGATACAATTTTAATTACATATCAAACTGCAATACATAATTACACAATGGGTGATCCTATAGCTAATTATGCACTGGGCAAACAAATGAGGACAAGCTGTGTATGGGACACGAAAGGGGAAGCAGGTGTGGTAAGAAGAGCGCAGATACGATGCAGACGTCAGTCGACAGAGGAGCGCTGGTGCAATTTGGAGGAAAAAAACAAAAAACAAAACACAAAAAAACAGGAAAATGTATAAAGCTAAAGTGAACCAGTCCTGAAACATGCTCCCCCTCATTTTGGCATGCTACACTTGCTTCTGAAAATCTCATTATCTTAATTACCACTCCTTTATGGGAAATACATCAATTATCACAGCTCGGGAGGGGGACACCATTTAAAATGTGGAGGATTGGGAGCAACTCCGAACAAAGGAACGATTCTCGGCTTTGCTATTACCAGGCAGAAGCTGGAATCAAGTAAGCATAGACGTAAAAAGATAATTAAACATGCAAATATATCGGGTGAGCTGTTTGCTTAATGAAAGGTTGTGTGAGAGCCTGAGAAGAGAAACGGATGCTTTATGTGTCCTTTTTCCAAACCACTTGTTATGATTGTATGCTGCGTTTTCAAGGTTGAACTTTTTATCTCCACCAATCTATGCCTTTCTGCCAATTCAAAAGACGTGTTGAACATCAGATTCAAATGAAATATCGAGTCCAAATAACTCCCGGCCCCAAGATAATTGAGGTCCAACTCATGTTTTGCTACTACGTGGTGGTTGTAGGTTCTAACTGCTGCGTCTGCATCTCCTTGTGGAGCTGTAGACCTGTAGATACACTCCTTTTAGTGGTGACACACTTTTGCTATAACACCTACACATAAAACATAAAAGACCTAAAAACTAGAATTACCGCCTTTTGGTTGAATGTCTCCTCCAGCCAGTCAAGTTGAAGTTTGTATCCACATCTGTCCAGACTCATTTGGAGGCTTTGAAGGAATCATTGTATGTGTTCGCATGCTCGGCCGGTAAAGTTCACTGACAGTAGACATCAAAATATAGATGTTGCTGAAGGGAAGCAAAAAATTTCTAAACTGTGGATGCTTTAACTCTTCAACCTGACAGCGCAGATCACAGAAGATCTATGTAATCATCAAAGTTTCAAGATGAGCCCCCAAGGACAGTGTCACCAATTCAGTATCTGACCAAATGTGAAATATGATCACTATCTCCCCCTCTGTTCCTGAGTTATGGTGTTGAATAATGGCCAGAAAAGTTTTTTTCAGA
The DNA here is from genome assembly GCF_022577435.1 of Embiotoca jacksoni. NCBI lineage: Eukaryota > Metazoa > Chordata > Actinopteri > Embiotocidae > Embiotoca > Embiotoca jacksoni. The sequence continues at coordinate 5,482,786 of NW_027185340.1, forward strand.
ACATGATGATATCAGTGAACTTTTGGATATGAAATGCCATCATTATTCTCTCCTTTGAGACATCTTTGTGAAATTTTGTCATAATTAGCAGGAATTATTGCGTTATGGCCACAAACGTGTTTTGTGAGGTCAAAGTGACTTTTGACGACCAAAATCTCATCAATTATTCTTTAGTCAAAGTAAATGTTTGTGCCGGATCTGAAGCAGGTGACATTGTTTGAATTCTACATGAGCAGAAGGTGGATTGCTTGGCTTGTATGCAAATTGTATGCTCTGAGATCAATGATTCATTTCAAAACATTGATGTCTGAGTATCTTCAGGTGAGACGGATTGACTAATCTCTGCAGCAAACCAAGCTGAAGGAGGTGACACATCTCAGAAAACGTCTCAACCACATGGCACAGTATTGCTCTAACACGGAAAAAAATAAACTTGTAACACATATAAGAAAATGACAGAGCCTCTTTCTTTTGTACTAACTGTGTAAAATATTTAGCATGCAGTGCCTAACAAATGCAGTAATCAAAAACATGTCTGGGTTTGTGTTGTCAATGTCCTCAAAGCCTGATATACTTTGACATAAGATGGAACGTATGTATTGATCGTGGGTAGGCTTCAAATGCTTAGAGGGACGAAAGCTTGGTATGTGTGTATGTGTGTGTGTGTGTGTGTGTGTGTGTGTGTGTGTGTGTGTGTGTGTGTGTGTGTGTGTGCCCTACATGTAGATATATTAACACCAGTGTGGGACTCTTGTGGATGTAAGCTTTGTGATCAGTCATCCACAATCCCTTTTCTGGTCGGTGGGGGAAAAGCTCACTGGACTTTCCAGATGGATTATTCTGGGTGACTGGCTGTAGGCAAACAACAAATTAATGAATTAAGGTTGGAGCCGAGACATTTGGATCACTGGCCTTTTTCTGTTTGCTGTGCCATTTGTGGGGAGGTGGTGTGGGGAACGTGTGAGAGAGAAATATGCTGATGCCAAACTGGTGACCGAAGTGAAAATGAGAAGAAATGAAATGTACAAAGGACTGCCACATGCCAATTATAGGTACATATAGGCATACGAGTGGACATTATGCAATCACAGTGGTGGACGCAGACACACACATTCATGCATGAACACACACACACGGAATTGTAAACACAGGTCTGCATTATCCTTTGGTCTCACAAAATTGGCTCCCACAGGTTTTCAGATTATTTTTTAAAAAACCAACAAAGGCATCCAAGCTGGAGAAGAAAATAAAAAAAAATAGAAAGAAGGAGACGTGAGGAAACTAAAAGTCCTTGTGAGTCTCCAAAGACCGCTAAGCTTGAATAGAGTTCTGTTCTCCTCTACGGCTGGCAGACTCCTATATTGTACTGCCGGAGATCACCATATATTAACAGTGACCTTCCTCTGTACTGTTGTCACCTTTGAGCCAGTTTCATTACATTCCTGATGGTGCAATAACTGTCCTGTATGATTCCCTTATAAAGTCACCTCAGAGTATACAGAATTCAATTCCAGTTCTGACCATTTCCCCCATGAGAAAAGCTGCACAGGGAGCCGCTTGGTGTCATCTAGAGGAAGCTAATAAAAGCAGTTATATTCATCCTAAACCACATCACGCTCTCCCACTGTGCACCACTGTTGTGCCCTCTAAGAGCCATGCCTCCGGCACAGCTGAAATATTTCAACATCAAAGCAACAGGAGTGTGCTGTCTATTCCACAAATGAAGCAAAACAACTTCCTGCATCACAGTCACCGGTACCGTCAAATGGCTATCATCACAAAAAAGTGAAAAACAATTGGCCTCTTTTGGCCCGAGTCGCCAGCGCAGCTTCTCTGACTAAGCTGCGCTCGGAGTGAGTATCGGATGATGAAACATGGCAGTGATCACGCTGTTCAAAGCGGGGCTCAGGCGGTGAGGCCTCAATAATCCATATCTTTGAGAAATAAGAAGAAAGAGGAAATTAAAAGTGCCTGTCTGTCAGTTCCCCGCTCATTTGCTAAATGTGTTAATTAACCATTGGAAACTAGATTCAACAATTCATTACCTCACAAGTACGACATGAAGACTGATCAAGAATTACATTTACTAAAGGAGGAAAACGTAACAGAAACTGAAAGTTGGAATGAAAGAACAGACAGAGACAAAGACACAAAGAGAACAAAACAGACATGAGAAAATGTATTATTGATTACTAGCGGTTTACCATGATTCTGCTCTCAGCAGGTGAGTGTAAATGTGCATGTGGGTGCACATGTGCTGATGTGTGTTGCTATCTTCTCGTACAGGAGACCCATCTGTATGCTTTCCCTCCTTTAACAGGCCTTTTACGACATCTCAACATCACTTAACCAAAGCATCCTCTTAAATCAGGCTCGTGGATGCAAATTTTGTTTTATAAAAAATGCCCAGGAAGTATCCACCTCCACATAATATAATATAATGTGTTCTTACGCTATATGTACTACTTAAAAAAAAACAACCTCATTAAGACTTTTTCTCCCAGACTCTCAACAGGGATTATTTTCTACACAGGCTGATAGAAGAAGTTGTATTGTGCTCGCAGTAAGAGGTTTCGTTAAGCAGTAATGGAATGTGAAGAGTGTTTGAAATGAATGAGGAGCATTTTTATGGGTCTAATGTTTACAGAACAGTGAACGGGGATGCTAGGGTGAGGCAAGAAAAGAGTGAGAGATAACCTCAAGATTTAAATGTCTCCCTAGTGCATCAGAGTTATGCAGAAAAATGAAAACACTCCATAAAACACTTTTATGCATGAACACAAGTTCACACACACACGAAAAAATAATTCATCCCTCAACTCATGAGCTGTGCATCGAGCCAGTTTTTGCTTCTCCGTTTCAATGACAACAACGACTACATTTCTCCACCTAATTTAATTAAGTGAAAGTAATTACACTGATAAAGCAGGTAGAGCACCGGTGTAACAAACGCAGCCTCTCCTATTCACTTCCCTCTTACATGTACACACACACACACACACACACACACTGCACACACACGAACAACTCGCCCAATCATCTCTCCTCACAGTCCGTAGGGATGTGTGACACATATGGTGTGTTGCACTCTGTTGTGTTGAGGACGAGATATGACTGTTCCCGCCTTGCAGTTTCCAGATGCTCCGTGCCAAACAGATAGATAGATAGATAGATAGATAGATAGATAGATAGATAGATAGATAGATAGATAGATAGATAGATAGATAGATAGATGGATAGATGGAAGGATAGATGGAAGGATAGATGGATAGATGGATGGATGGATGATAGATAGATGGATAGATGGATAGATAGATAGATGGATGGATAGATAGATGGATGGATGGATAGATAGATGGATAGATGGATGGATGGATGGATGGATGGATGGATGGATGGATAGATAGATAGATAGATAGATAGATAGATAGATAGATAGATAGATAGATAGATACTTTATTAATCCCCAAGGGGACATTTTTTCGCTAATAACTCGCACTTGGAGCAAAGAGCACGATTCACGAGGCAGAGTTCAAACTGTTTTTATAATACTTGAATGCACTGAATGGTTATACAACTAAAGCAGCGGAAAACCTATCATTGATCCCACCTGTGGTGAGCACAGGAGGGAACTGTGTGCAAACTTGGCAAGTAAGAGCGCACATCTGCAAAAAAAAAACAAACTCGCAAGCGTGGACTCGTCTTCGTTTGAATGTACTCGTAGAAAAGGACAAGAAGAACAAAGAAGAAAAAGATTCAAAGGAGGTGCGATAAAAGATAAAGCACAAGCAAGACAGGGTTATGAGGAATCTCAAAGTGAGAAGATATGTGCGGTAAAACTCAAAGTGCAAATGAGTATGAATAGAAAGGAGGGCATATCAGTGTTTGTTTAATGAGCTGGCACCTGTTTCCGAGACCTCGGTCAGATATGTAGGGTCAGTGGAAAGAGACGAAGACGAAACGCAGGAGGTGAGAACGGAAGAATAAAATAAGGAAAATAGAAAGGGGGAGCACTCACTGGGATCAAAGTCCGCCTGGAGTTCGGCCTCAACCACATTGCTGAAGTATGGATCTATCAACAACCTGTGTAGGTGGAGCTTAGCAGTTTGTTTTGTGCCCTCTTTGAGCTCAACATCTCACTCTTTTCATCTGACTCTGATCTGCTCTGCTCTTGACCTCTTTTACTGTAGCACAGAGTGACACTTTCTTTTGTTCTCTCACCAAGAAGCCTGGCCTTTTCTTCCCCACTGTCATCTTTTCATGCATTTGTCACTGTCCCTCAACTGGCCCCACAGCCTCTTTTATCTATTTTTTTTTTACCTTTCAGCAGGCCGTGCCAGTTCTTTTCTTAGCTTTCTTTTCTTCTGCACTCAACCCAGCTTGTGCCCCAGCCTCTCCCTGGCAGCGTATGCAGTATCTGTGTTACTGTGCAGTGTATCTTGGATAATATCAGTGTGAACCTTAATGTTTCCCAGTGGCTGGAGTGTACACTACACTGTTCTTCCATTAGACCTCACCGACAGCGTGTACATATTTAATAATGCAGGTCAGTGCTTATGTCTACCAGTATGCAACCTCAGCAGACACCCTGCTGTTGCACACGCACACGTCGCACACACACACACACACACACACGCACACACGCACACACACACACACACACACACACACACACACACACACACACACACGCGCACACGCAAACATTTGCACATGCTCCAGTTGCACACACAGGCTGCTGATCCTTGCAAACACTGGCTCTGTGTGACAGGCGTACACACCGCACACTCAAACAGTACACACACCTTCCTGTCAGCCTCAGATAACAAAACCCAGACGTGGAGTGGCGATAAAGATGCCATTCCCACTAAATGAAAGAGCCAAATGTACAATAATACACATGTGTGGAGCTTAAGCAGATAGGAAAAGGGAGGGAATCAACAACATGTGACACATGAAAAGGGAGGAAAAAAACAACACCAGCAGACGAGACAGATACTGACCATCATGCGGCAGCTACTCCTACAGCAGGCGACGGCAGGATTAGTCCTGATCAGTGCTGATCTCTGCGGTGGATTCAGAGGGAAACCCTAGTGGCCTGGTATCCATTCTGTTACTCTGTCAGAGCAGGAGGACGAGGCTAACCGAGTCAACTGCGGGGGAGAGCCAGAGCAGGTGGATGCACACCTGAGGGACGGGATTAACACAGTGCTGGCGCATTACAACCAGCATGCACAGCGTAAAATCCCACTGGAAGGGTGAGTGTATGTGTCTGTCTCTTTTTTCTTCTTCTTTTTTTAAACCATGCTGTACAGCAGCCTCAGGTCTGTCCAGGTGTGTAAACACATTGGTGGTGCCAGTAGGCTACCCGTGGCGACACGAACAGGCCTGCGATTTACATGAAGCAACAGAGGAACAGATAGGCAGCCTGCAGGGTCACCTCACTGCCATCTGCTCCATCAGCTCCCTTTGACCCATCTCCACAGCAACCTCAGCAGCTACTGGTGGCCCTCATCTGTGTATTATAACTCTGTGATAAATGTGCACAGTTCCAACACACACAGTTTAGTTGTCTAAACGGGAATTCAACTGTACTTGACATTAATACGAGATCATTTCTCTGTATTTGTTTTTTATTGAACAGTCTGACAACCCAGGGCCACAGTAAAGATCGGGAGTGTGAGCCGGAGGGATGTACGACAAATCCCCGCTGTTACAGGAACAACACCATCCAGTTGTGTATTCTGATTTTCAGCGAAGACCACTCAAACGCAAGAGTACTTGTGTGTTACATTGTTAATATAAAGAGCAGAATTGTACAGATCATTCTGCAGGATAGTGCGTCACTGCCAGCCTTGGATTCAAATGCAACGACTGAAGAAATGCAAGGATGGAGTCGTGGTATTAAAATACCTCGCCATCATCTTTAGTGGATACAAAGAATAACCTCAACCCCTGCATATTTTCTGACAGAATATGTGGCTTCATTTTAGATTTTATATCCCAAAGTTTCTGTGTCTGTACAGGAATGTGCTGACTAAATTGACTGATCTACATTTCGGGCCATTCCACTACTCGTGTCAATGGGAAGGAGGGGTGCTGAGGGTGCTTCAGCACCTCTGTCTATATTTAGCCATTATTGGAATTAATGTAGATTTATGTCTTGTCACCAATGATATGGTGAATGGTTGTTTTGAGGTGGCTGAATCAAGGCGAGGACGTTCAAGGGCTTTGACTTTTTTTAATTTCACTTAGAGTTATTCAACTGTGCTAAACCTCCATGATGTGTCATATCATCAACAGCATTAAACAGCCTTCAAAGTAAAATTAGTTAAATGTTTCAATGTATTAAAGCTGAATAGGTCTGGATGAGGGAAAAAAAAAGCAACTTTCCATTATTGGTTTCAGATAATGATTTGTGGAGTGTCTTATAATTTTTGGCCTTCTGCCTGGATTGATTTGTTTTCTCTTAAAAGTGTCAGACGGACTTTGGAGAGCCTCTCTGCAGTTCCAGCTAGAACCAAGTCTAAATGCAGTTTTCAACCCAAAGTAACATTTTTCTTAACAACTGTGAATACATTTTTATATTGTCACATTGTCTGGCTGTCATAACCTGGCTGTCAAGTAATGTAATTTACAATGGAGTGTGGGCTGATGGTTTATTGTGCTGTAGATTTCTCATGCTTAAGTCACATGTTCAGTAGGGTTAGGGGGGAAGGATGGAGAGGAGTTAAAGACAGCCACTCCAATGAGAGATAATTCAATTAAAAATTCCTACTGTGCACGTGTTCATTTAAATGTAAAACACTGTCCTTTTGAAGAAATGCCACATTGTGCCCAAAGAGGCTGAAGTGAAACTGATTTAAAGAGACTCTCCTCCCAAAAAGAAAGACAGCGCCAGTATTTTAATAAGTGTCCCTAATGATACAGTATATGCTTGAAATTCTGGAGAGGCAGTTGGTAATTAAGGGAAGTCCAGACTGAGGTACGTGTTATTTTTTACATTTCAAACGTCTGACCGGCTTTGAGATTTTGCGAGTGCCTTTAAGAACTTTGTGACTTTGTATGAATAAACACATTAATTTCATTGCCATTATATTATTATGGCATTACACCCGACAGTCATTTACCTTTAAGAAAATACGTTTACATTTTGTAATTTTATGCCTTTTTTAAGCTGAATTTAGATTTTATTTATCAGACCAAATTACAATTAAATACTTGTCTCTCCCCATTAGCTACCATAGCTATTTTTGTACTTCTTTGCTGGTTCTTTTTTTTCATCTATTGTTCAATGAGTAATGATACAGCGCAACGAGATGATTTGAAACTCGCAACTACTCACAATTCGCAGGTCTGCAACAATCTGAAACCTGCAACTTTACACCAAAACAACAAGACAAATGCATTTTTATGCTCTAAACTTGAGACAACAGATCTCTCCTGTTTGGCCAATTACTCCCTTCTTTTTCTGAAGCATTTGTCATTTAGGCTTGCATCATTCAGACATATCTGTTCTTAAAATAAATTGACGAGATGATCCTTTCTTTCTTCCGTTCTAAACTCTGCCATTTAGATGAGCTGACAGTTTGCAAATGGTGTGACCAGCAGACTACCACTAGTTGACTTGTAGCAAAGGCTGAGTTATAGGCGACACCATCAGTAGTCTCTAGTCGAGCTGTAACAGGTCAGTTCACACTTCTGTAACTTTTCCCAACGATGTTTTAAAACCATTTTGTGTCATCAGAAATCTTTTGTCTGAAGCGGTCTTAAAATAATCTACGGTGGCCATGAATCTCGCAAAACACATGAAAGGCCCTCTCCAGAGCTAGGTTTTAGTTTGTCCCTTCTGGGCTACTGTAGAAACACTGTGGTGCAACATGGCAGACTCCATGGAGGAGGATCTTCTCTTTGGGTATGAAGGGCTCATTCTAAGGTAACCAAAACGCAATTCTTAGTATCAGACGATTATATATTAATGAAAACATAATTATATTTCAATTCTGCCAGTAAATCCACCTAAATCCTTTTATAAAAAGTAGAAGAAAAGGTATAACACACGTAATGAGTTCTGGCATGAGTGGACCCACTAATGCTCCACACACACTCCCTCTCCTTGATGTTAGAGCCTCTGTGCCAAACTCTAATTAGACATTCATTAGTCTCATCTGTGCAAGATATGCCCATATATGCACATTCAATATGCTCAAAGTTATAAATACACGAACATACAGCACATTAATGCAAACGCACACATTTAAAAGTCCAAAATAGACGCTGGCATTCATACAGTAAACACTCTTAGTGGAGAGCAGCAATCATGAGCCTGACCCATCTGATGGTCTAAACTGTCTCTGAGCTGCATTTCACCAGCCGACTCAAATGAAGCCAGTCACAGAACACGGTGCCAGGGTGAGGTCTGCAAATCATGTGTTTGTTTGCTTCCCCTTATTCCAAAAGCCTAACAATGCTCTTCTCTCCCAGCTTTCTAAGACAGATGGCGATCATTAGCTTTTCTCACTCCCCCTCCACTCCACTCCCCGATCTGTCACGTCTAAACCACGGGCGCTCTTCGTTTCGCGTTTTTGCTCAGTCCCTCCCCTGCTTGCCCCATCCCCACCCACCTCCCACCCCCACCCCCCCACCTCCTCACTCGCTGTCTCGGCCCGTGTGGCTCTACATGGATTTATATCTAAAGGTTTCAAACTCCAGCAGAATCTTACAACTTTAACAAGTGCTTTATCACTCTTGTCAGAAGTAGTTACGGGAGTCATGACACACACTTCCCCAGACAGGAGGAATTGATGAGAAGCCATTAGACTCCGCTGATCCTAGAGTGAATGAGAAGGCCTCCATCACTGCATTCCTTCACTCCTTGACATAGAAGCATGGACACCAGCAGTTCTCTAGACAAGCGTCAGATCCACCATTTCTTTACAAACATTCACGATCATTAGATTTGTTTGTGGTGTTTTGGGCAGTTAAAGGAAGTAGAAATATAATGTTAATGATGATCTTCACAGCTGTGATGACCCCAACATCTGCCAAAACATCCAGATTGCAATCACAAATCCGCCAAAGGCATGCAAAATGTATTCTTTGTTAATGAATCTCTGTCATTGATGGCATTATTAGGAGACACGTGGCTAAATAAACACCACGCAGTGTGGAGCGATGGGTTTTATTGTTGGTATTGTAACAGTGTTAGCTGTATGCCTGTTCGGAGTAGTGTTGAGAAGTGTTAACAGAACTCCTGCTGTCTTGCCTGCGCTGGTGACCATCTGGACTGAATTCATCACTCTGTTCTGCACTTCCTTCGTGGCCTTGACTCCTAATTTCTCATTATGGCACCACGGTTTTGGGACCAGCTATGGGAGGGGCCATTTACGAGAGGCCAATGACTGACTGTCATTGCCAGGTTTTTTTTTGTTAGTGTTGAGTTTGTTAATCAGTAGATGAAATGTTTAATTTTTATGGTTTGAAGCAACTGAGAGAGGTGATGGATAATAAATGCATGCGTACATTATTATAGTGAGAAGGTTGAATATTGCCTTTCATGATTTGACCAACTTTATTATTTTTTTCCTTCAAAAGCTAGGATATATAGCTATAAACAAGAGTTTTTTACTGGAGTTTTTTTATTTGCTCGAATATGTGATAATATATTAGGAACAATTCTTATTAAACTACACTCTCTTTTAGGTGAAACATATGGGACAGTTTGATCAAACATTTTTCATAATATCATCTCACGTGTCTTAATAATCCCAGGTGGTAATTTTGGAAATAATGACAGTCTCTAAAGTGTTGACCTCAGGATAATATTGGTGCAGTGGCAGTGCGGGAATATACTGTATATCGCATGAGGCCATTCTGGTGTGTTGTTTGGGTGGATTCAGGCACCAGCTCATTGTTTGGATTTTTATCAGTTTTTAAAGTTTGAGAAGTTTTCTGCACTCAACGCTTGAAAGTCACAGCACTCTGATTTGGGAATAAACTGGGTCACTTGTTGAACTACAGATTTTCATCCACAGATTTTGGCCTCTGAGTTGTGCACACTTATTATAAGATATGCACTATTGTGCGATACAGCTGAAAGGTAAACTGCAATTTAAGATTACCAGTAATTGGAAGCACTAGAAATGAAAAGGTGATCCACTTATATACTTTCAGGAAAAACTGTGATACAATTGAATTAATGAGGTTTGGAAAATGTGTTTTTATTTCATCACATGTGCCAGTCTCCAGTAGGTCAACACAAACATGCTAAAAAGACTAAATTTGTCTTAAGAAAAAAAAGAGTAGACTTCATTGAGACTTCTGATTTACTAGGATCGCAGTTTTCAGCATTCGGCTCTACATCCGACCTTTTTACCTCTAATGAAACTTCCACAGTTCCTTTCATGCTCTTCTACATTTAAAGCAAAACTATGTAATTTCTTTTATGTAATTCTTTCTACATTTCCAATGAACAAAATTTATGTACCTACTAAATTGGTTGGGTACAACCACTTTCTGGACATGCAAGCCTAAAGATACCATCGTGTGTGTCCCAATTAAAGGGCCTCGTTGTCGAGCAAATCTACTCGTTTGTTCAGACCAAATGCGAAGCAAATTATTCTTGCATAGCGGTTACATACAAAGTCAATGCAAAGACGCAATTGTTTGCGAATTCACGTCCGTGCAAGTTGAAAATACTTAATGGGAGCGGCCGTACTCACGTGAGTAACGAAAGGCAAACCTTGGCTTCGCGTTTGGTCTGAACACAGTAAGATTTGTGACTCATCAACCTGGCTGCCAACAAACATGACAAAGGTTGTCATATTATTCACATGTTGGGTAACTCCTGACTTTCTTGAGTTGTCGTACTTGCTGAGCGAAGACCCTTCCCCGTAACTAGCTGCTCAGTCAGTGTGAAGCCATCCTGACAGCTGCATCATAAATCCTGGTTTAGATTAAGGTGAGTACTTTGTGTTTGTCCCATGAGTGACTGATAGAAAGATCTTCCAGTACCGTTCACCTGTCTGTCTTAGAGCCGAACGGAATTTTGTTTCCTGTATCATGCAGGGGTCGCTGTTGTCGCAGCTCAGAAAAGGTTATATAGTCCTGTTTTAAGCTATGGTTTAAGAAAATGTCAGCCTTGTGGGTGCATTCAAAGAGCTAAAGAGCCTACATTTACTCAAATAGACCAACAGCCAAATTCTTGCTGGTATTACAGTGAACTCTAAGCTAATAAAAGCAGAGGAGCTGATTGAGTGCTTTGACCTCCCTGGAGATGGTCGAGGTTAAACGGGTGCAGAGCAGGTCTCTGTTTCTCCGCTTTTAAAAACCTGACATGTTCCCTGCAGGATGTCTGATACTCTCTGACCACAAATCAACCAGCAATTACAACCCTACGGAAACCCATTAACAAACACACAGTATGTATAGACACACACACACCATCATAGTACTCTCTGGAGGCGTGAAACGAAGAGGCGAAATTAAAACGCGAGGTGATATATTTGTGAAAAAGACAAAGTGTAATGTCAGGAGAGGCAGAATGTTAAGAAGAAACAAAGAGGGTAAAATCATGTGGGCCAATGGGAGTCAAGAGCATGAAATGTGAGCAAAAGAGACAGTGAGTAAGCATGAAGAGCTGCAGTATTCATCTCGCCAAATAGTTTGTGTCACATTGTCTTGACCTTTACTGTGTGCATAACATCTCCTTTGGCCCCATCCGAGTAAATCTAAAAAAGCCCAAATTGAGTACTTACGTCACTCCTCTGATGTGTCATTCAGCTCCGATGTCTGAGACGTTGTGAGTGAAAAAACAAACAAACAAACAAATGGACTAAAAGGAATTCATAGTCCTCCACTTAAATGCATTTATTTGCAAGAAAAAGCATTGGAGACTTAAAGTCTGAGTGGCAATCATGTTTGGCTGTTTTATTCTACGGCAGCGTGTTCACTGCTGTTTCATAAATAAGGAAAGTCCCATAGGGCTGGGCAGCATCCCCCCCCCCCCCCGCCCTCTTCTTTATTTCAACACAAAACCCCCTTTTTTTTTTTTTTATTACACTCGGAATAACTTGTCACAACACAATCAAACCGAAGGTGCCACCCCATCAATTTCCATGGCAACAGGGTTAGTGGCATTGGCAAATGTTGAAAACGGTGGGGTGGGCAGGTTTTTTTTTTTCAAAGCATAGTCTCAGTGGATGAGTATTGACTTGGGATTCAGAAGGAGGAAGGAAAAATTTTTCTCATTCGTAAATTAAAATGTCTAAACTTGCTACTTTTTTGTGTTCAAAATATCAATGAAGGATCACTTCAAAGTGACGCCAAAGTAAAATGACAAATAACTCTTTGGATATGTAACTTGCATTAACAAATAGCTGAAAAATCAAAATCTATTCTTTCAAAAGTCTTTGTTACACGCAGTATCTCTGCTGAGTTAATGACGGCATTTGAAATCCTACGAAATTATTTTAAAAGCCCTGTTTTCCTACTTTCCCAATCGGATAAATTTAATAGGAACAATGAGACTGAAATCACTGTTTTCTGCCAAAGTTTTGACAGTTTAGATGTTTTTCAAATCGCAATCAAACTATCATTAATAAACAGATTTGCTGGGTTTTTGAGTGGAAAACACATAATAAAAAATAACATTAAAATAGTTTCAGAACTTTGATTGTTGCTTATTTAGTCATGAGCACACAAATAATTCAGATTTAACGCCACATTTTCATGTTTTTTTTTCTAACCCTATTAAAAAAAAACATGCATGAATAATTCACAAAAACCCTTGTGAAATTTGTGTCACGGGCGACTTCAGCTCAGATAAAAGAGAATAAAGTGGCATCTGCCAAAGAAGTAGCGACCAGCACGTACTATCACATCGTCTAAGAACGAGGAGACGCGAGCGGCTGGAACGATATCGGCGTTATTTGCATTTTTTGGATACAACCACCTGTTAGCTTCAAAGCATAGCAAAAGAGGGAAACACTGAGGGTTTGACAGTAATGACTAATCATGGACCAGTGATACAAAGCGGGCCTCTTCACAGGGAGCCTTTGATGCAGGTGAATCACATCCTAAACATACCTATTAGCAGAAGTGAGGGAGGAGAGTGAGGGAGGAAGGGTGAAGAGAGAGGGGGAGGGGGGGGAAATTTGTTCCGCACGTTAGCTGGCATGCTTGGGTGCGCGAGAACAGAAGGCTGGCATAATGAATTTTGGCGTGCAAGCGGCTGTTAATGAAATAAAGAACCCCACCCCAACAGAGGTGTGAAAGTATGTGTGCTGGAGTGTCTAAGCATGTGTGCAAGAAAGAGAGGGCTGGGATGAGCGAGGGGAAGTTAGAGCAGCGAGCAGTGAGGAAAGACATGGGCGCCGGTAGTGTGAGATTACTACAGAAAGGAGAAGTGACGTGTTGTACTAGTATACAATAAGTGTGAGCTCCCGTATGAATGTCCAAAGGAAAATGTTTTGTTCCCTTTAGCATTAAATGTTTGGATTTCTTATCTTCGCAGAGGCTGCATAATAGAGGAATAATCTGGAACAACAAGGCCTTCGTAGTCATGTCGACTGGATGTTAATCTTTTGCTTGAGGCAGCCTGGGGAGAGAAGACACAGCTGCAAAAGATGTTAGACTGCTAACAAAACCTATATGTTTAAACGGAAAAAAAGGTTTTTTTTGAAAGTTATTTTGCTCTTAGGGTAGCTTCCGGGAAAGGCCACAACACATGGAATCGCATTTCTTCATGGTTGGCTTCATAACACAGAAGAATCTTGCCCCGTCGCAGATGGTTTTAAAAGGAACACAAGATGAGCACAATTATCTGTGATTTATTGTAGCTCAATTTATAAATTTTTACATTACATTTAGCTGACACTTTTATCCAAAGCAATTTACAACATACCGATGGGGGAGCAATTTAGGGTTCAGTGTCTTGCTCAAGGACACTTAGGCATGCAGACTGGAGGAGCTGGGGATTGAACCACCAACCTTACAATTAGTGTGAAACCGACTCTACCGACTGAGCCACAGCCTCCAGATCAAAACTTTTTAGCGAAAAAACATAAAGCAAATCTCTTGGGCAAATCATCCCGGATCCTTTTGGGGATCTGGTCTTTTGGGGATTGCTGAGCATTGTCAGACATTTCGTTTAAATTGCTAGGATATTGTAAGTTCAGATGCTGGTGTTGTACAAGATGTTCTCAGTAGGCCAGGTGGAAGTGGCTCTGATGTCATTTCTGAAGCCTCTGAAGACAGTCCGTCCCCACCCTCTCAACACAGGTTGCCTAATTGAGTGTTAATTTGGTGCTAATTATGTAACACGTTATCCCAGTGAGACGCCCCAGATGCCGCGAGACGAAAGCCACGTGGAAGAGAGCGCAGAACTGCAAAGCAAAGCATTTAGGGGAGACCTTATAGAGCCTTTCTGCAGCTGCTTTCTCAAGTCAACAACTCACAACATACAAAAAAGAAGAAAGATTAAAAAACAAAACACAAGCACACCATATTAAGAGTCATTCAATCAAGTCAAGATAAACAATGAGAAGTGTGCACTCTTCAGAAAGAAGGCCATCCTCACATGAACCTGCAAGTGATGGCTCAACAAATATACCTCTCTACAAGCCAGATTTTGAATAAATCATTCAACAAACATTTCCCAGTGAAAGTTTGGTACCTGCATTAATAATTAAACCTTTTTTTTTTTTTTTTTTTACTGTGAAAGTAATAAACACTGAAGCTGTGTGAAGCTGTGTGTTTGAGTGGTTTGGCCACGGACAGTGCTGCGGCGTTGAAGCTCTCTTGCTCTGTTTTGTTCTTCTACATAAATATAACATGATTATAATGAAGACGTCTCTGGTTTTTTATTTATCAAAGCTGTACAGCCTCATACAACATACTCTGCAGAGCTCTCTACATGGGCACCAGAGGAGGGGGATGTTTAGGTTTTCTGAGAGTGTATAGTGCTTGCTTATATAAGAGTGTGTAGGTAAGTTGGCTGTGGGCTTGACACTTCCATTAAAGAATAAAGCAGTCAGGCAATTCCATGAAAAGACCAAAAGCAACACTATATCTCTCAATACTTATAGAATAAACATCCCTATGCTGTTTGTGGCAATCAGTCACATGTCCACAGACCTAATGTTTAAAAAACAGGTCACAGACTTATGGTGTCAGTTAATAATAATAAAAGGTAGTAATTTGTTAAAACAGCTGCCCACTTGAGTTTTTAGTGAACATTCTTCAAGCAACAGTAAATCGTGTATTTGTTGGAAACTATTTTCAGCTGTGGATGAATGTTGAATGTTTGGGATGCTATTGTATATTTACTCTGAGCTGAGTGAAATTGACTCCAAGCAAACTACCTTGTGGAAACTCAATGAGGTCAACAGAGGAGATACAATACTTGTTATTAGTGCTGATGTTTTGTTTGTTTATGAGATTTTTTTTTTTTTTAACATGAATAAGAATAAAGAATATTGCGAGTTTCTTGTACAGTCTAAAGATACAGGTTAACATCTGGAACCAGCCCTGATCCACAACCGCCAAACTCCAATCTTAGTGTTGTGCATCCGAACCAAATGGTAACCCACAACCATGTTACTCACTGGTTTGTGAAGTACTGTACATTTTGACCATTGCCATCTTATATTTTTCCAATTCATTATGGAATTATTATCATATGGATCACCACAGCACTGATCAGAAGGAGGGAATTTAGTTAATGACACTATAATAACCTGTCATGAGAAAAGTTGATAATTTTTGAATGGGAGTCTATTAGAGCCAGAGGTTTTTGGGAGCCAGCTGCGAGTGGTATTCCCCTTTAAAACACTTCAGCAGTGACATCACTTTTGAGACCTGTAGACTGTGTCCATTTACAGGCTATGATCCTATCTTACTTGAATAGAACAGATCCATTTTTTATGTTATAAGCAACCTTTCCTGAAATGACAAGCCAAAATCCCTGCGGTGAAAAAGGCCTGTTGATGGCTGGAATCAATATTACAGCATACTGAAGTATTAGATGAATTATATTGCGGTAAGTTGTGTTTCTGTAACAATAAAGCCAGCAGATAGCTCAGTTTAGATACCTAGCTCTCTTTCATCTGTCCTTTTCATGAGAAGAGAGCACATGAGGTGCTTACTTGCGAATGCAATAATGGCAGGGGAGATGGCTGTAGTTAGTTCAACACTAAGGGAACTCAGAAATCCCTCATTCAGCGTTGAGCCTTGCCTGCATTCACTAATAGATTTCCTATTCTTGTCTAATTAAAAAGGGAAGCCTTTTCCCCCTGAAAGGCTCCCAGAGCTATATTGAGGGGTGGAGAGGTCACTGGGAATCCATCAGAAGTGATGCAGTTAATCAGCATAAAGCCTGCTTCAGTGCACTGCTAAACAACAACTGCAGGAACGGACCCAGCCCCTTACACTGCGCCACACTGGGACTCACAGCCACACAGGCCTAGAGGCGATATAAAACTCACACAGTATTGTCTAGAATTTCTGAAAAAACTACAAGGCCTGGTAGTTTCTCTAGTCCCTCCTCAAGGTTTATTCAGGCAAGATTTTCAAATACTACAGAGACAGCTAGATAGAGAATAATATAGTGCAAGACAGAGACATGTAAGGTGTTTATTGGAGAGAATAAAAAGAAAATCAGAGAACAGGAAAGAGCCTGAGGCCGCAGTAATTACCTGTCTCTACAATCTACCCTTTTTAGCAACATGAAGGAGAGGAGAGGAGAGGAGAGGAGAGAAATAAATTGGTGACAATATACAGGATGACATAAAAAAAATAATATGACACTCCTCACACCCACATCACTCTGCAGCAAACTGGCAACTCAGTAATAAATGGTGACTCTGCTGCAGTGCACATTTTACCTCCTTGTTCGACACACCTTTGATCAAAGGTATCTGATTATGAGCGAGACACAGTAAGGAGCAGAGGTGGCCGAGGAGACAACCGAGGGACATTTCCTATTGTTGAGCATCAGACTGGCCATACATAGATGTCAGAATGTAATCTCTTCAAGGTGACTGTGTCAATCAGAGACCTGCATCAACATGATCTCGCCCACACCATCAGCCTACATATTTGCTGACCACCTGTCACCTAATCATTGCTACAGCAAAGAAAACTGCGATGTGGGTGCTACTGGCACCAGCTTCCATCATGTTATCAGTCATTTTGGTGCACTGCCTACTTCAGAGAAAGCCGCTCTTTGCCAGCTGACAGAAGGAATGAGACTCACACCTGTATGTCTGGAGTGTCATTTGGCTTCAGGTAGGAACTGAAACGCTGCCATTTAATTACAGTTATCACAGCTGGGCAGGCATGCAAGGATGTGTACATATAGTTCACACACAGGAAGGTGCAGCAGATGTACAGGTACAGTGAAGTATACAGTGACATGGACTAAAACAAACATACACAAACAAACACACACACACACACACTATATGGCATTCGGGCATAATTCTTTCATATGCACACACACGCACGCACGCACCCACACACACACATCCACACACACACAGACACACACAGACGCACAAACACTGTCTGTAGCTGCTGACACTGGCTTCTTGGACAGCCTCTCTAGCTGTGCAGCGATGCCAGAGGAGGAGAGAGAGAGAGAGAAGCAGCAGTGCTGCTGTAAAGACATAATTTTCATTGTGTACCAGGGAAAGTGGTGGCAACACAAAATGGTAATGACAGTTAAGGCGTTTAGTCACGGACTTACTGGAAGGTACAGAAAAAAAAACACCCTCATTTTGACATACATACAACATTCTTCTAGGCACCACTACCAGGTCCAAAATAACTACGATGTCGATGGATGTAGACTATTAAGTGCACCTGAAGAGAGTCGGCAGAAACATATGTGTACATACAAACACGTGTACATGCAGTAACAGTATTAGAGACACACAGGGACACTTTGAGGGAGTTAGGAGGGCTCTTCTGTCTTAAAGAGATTTCTTTTGTGCCTCCACCACACGAAAGAGATGCTTTGATTGTGGACTGTATATATGATTTATAGCACAGAGTGACAAGGAAAGGGCAAGGGTTGCCTCAACCTTATGAAGACCCATAACACCAAGACGAAAAACAGTGCGAGGTGTACAAATACATAGGAACTAGAATTCCTGCCTTGCTATTGTATACCTCCACCAACCAATCATCCATCTAGACTTCTATGATACATGAAGTGAAGACTTTAAAGAGATCCTTATATGTGTTCATATGTTTGGCCAATAAAGCTGACTGTCAGTAGGCAATGCGGATGTTGCTGCAAAGAAGCTACAAATTTTAAAAGTGAATACTTTACATGCATTATAGACCCAGCAACACAGAATATCGATAAAATCAGCACAGTTTCAAGGTGGACGCTCAAGATTAGTGTCACCAATTTAGCATCTGACATAAATGTGAAATATGGACACAATCTCCCCTTTTGTTCCCGAGTTGTGGCATTGAATAATGGCCAAAAACACCCTTCGGGTATAAAATGTCAGCACTTCAATTTATGCTATTAGACAATGGTGTTTAATATTATGACATCATTTGTGCATTAAATATTGAGTTATGGCCACAAACCTGTTTTGAGAGGTCACAAGGACCTTTGACAACCAAAAGCTAATCAGTTCATTTTTCTGTCCTGATGAAAATAAATTCCCTCAAAGCGTTCCTTAGATGTCACGTTTACGAGAATGAAATGGACACATAGGACGAACATGAGGTCACAGTGACCTTGACTTCTCACCTTTGATCACCAAAATCTATTTAGGTCATCCTTCAAGTCCAAGTGAACCTTCGTGCTAAATTTGAAGAAGTTCCATCAAGGTGCTTCTGAGAGATCGTTTTCATAAGAATGGGAAAGATGTGAGGTCACAGTGACCTTGACCTTTGACCACCAAATCAATTTATCGTAGAGTGAACATTTGTGCCAAATTTGAAGAAACTCCTGAAGTCCTGAGATACCACGTTCACCAGAATAGATTAATGTGAGGTCACAGCAACCTTGACCTTTGACCCTCAAAATCGAATCTGGTCATCCTTGGGACAGAGTTATGTGCCAAGTTTAAAGAAATTCCCTTGAGGCATCGCCTTCACAAGAACAGGATGGACGGAGAACCGATGTCTGGGCGCACGGAGGGACGGATGTACACAAAAACAATTTCCACCTCTTTCCTGAAAAAAGGTAAAACAGAAACCGTGTCTATTCCCACACCTCCAAACTCGGAATGAAACAATTTGTTCACATATAATGCAGGTATGAATACACATTTGAAAAGGCAGTCATCACACAGAAATTTCTAACCTGTCAAGTTTTTATTACAACAATGTTTTGACCTCCGAGGTCTTCATTAGGCACCCGGAAGCATTGCACTAATAAAAGCCTGGCAATGTCTGTGTGGACGGTACTGGCTTTGGTAATGTTCTTTTTCTGTTTTGCTGTTCTTTGCCCTGCACCTACTGCACACCACATACGGATTGGATGTGCACACTAATCACCTATTGTGCACTGCACACATGCTGCGCATTTGAACACATGTCTAAAAGTGTACGCAAATACGCACAGAAACACTCAAAAATACCTAATTTATCCCCTCATTAATTTTACGGAATGCCCAAGAGTGTGTCCGTCGCTGCTCTGTGGCTGAGATCAAATGTGTGACAATCTCTATTGTCATTGTCCCCTGTGGTTGCTAATGGTCACCGCCTTATCTTTTAATTGGACAGAGGGCTTTCTGGAGTTTCTTTTCTTAAGGACACTGTATAATGAGAGGGTTATTTAGGGCCCTCTAATTGACCTTCAACCATTTTATATCCTGTCATGAGAACCATCCGGGCTCTCTTCTGATTATAACACAACTGTGAGCACATTTCTTTGGTTGAAACAGTAAGGTGGTCCCTGCCTTTGGGGGGAGAAAAAAAGGAAAATAAATGACCACTTACTGCTCGCAAGGTAAAGAGGGATAGGAGAGACCAGAGTAACAAAGGCCATAAGATTATCAGTATCAAAATGGCCAACAGCGTATTGTAACTTTATAAGAAGGACGAAGATGGGCAAAAAATAAGAGAAAAAAACACCAATTTCAGGAAAGTATAACACTGTACATATTCACCCACAAAAACTCCTTTCCAGTCGTTCATCAATGAGGCCATTTGTGCTACTGAGTTACTGCTGTGTTTGAAATGAGAATACTGGAGCTGGCTTGAAGGTGTTCTATTTTACAACTATTGACATGTAGGCTTCAAATGTCATATTCACCACTATATCAGTGTGCAGTTCAAAAGGACCTCGTCCTTCAGAGCAGGAACCCAACACAAAATGGAAGCTAAATTAAAGCTATACAGTAGCTGCCCTAACATGCATGGTGAACTAAAAGTCTGCGTACACAACGAAAGAGCGAGAAATAGACAGAGAGAGGGAGAAAGCCTAGATTTGTTGTCTCCAGAGACAGAGATTTGAAGCACTAACACATCAGGAGGAGACTACTACGACAACAATGCTTTGTTTTTCTAATCAACATACACCAGTGGGTAGTGGGCTTATAAACCTGTAGTGTTTCAGCAGGCTCTATAAATGCAGCAGTTTTTTAAATGTTTTTTTTTTAAAGAAAACTTAAACATCATAGTTACATTCCTGGAGAGTTTTCAAGCACCATAGGCTTAGATTCTTATGGAAGATGCAGAGAGGCTGAGTTTATAGATGAAAGGACTACTAATGGTTTTTTTGTTTTGTTTTTGCAGACAAATGATATCTGTGCTCTTGCTCTTTCTGAAATTATTTTGTTTTCAAAATGAAAAAAAACAATTACCAATAAATTATTTCTGCAAATGTGTATTGCACTGTACAGAAAAGCATTCGTGCTTTGATAAAGGTAAGCTAACTAAGAAATACTAGTATTGCAATCATTTATTTCATCATTTCGGTTCAAATTCCATCTCAAGCATGTGTAAAGTCCTTTGGGGTTTAAAAGCATGCCAGATACACTGCATACTCTTGGGCCACACTATTAAAGGACATTTTAAATATCCAATAAAATATTCTTGTGTGCCTCCTTGTCAATTTTGTTAGCTGTACACAAAGCCACACTTGTGGTTTCCCCGGTTTTTCGAGGTCATTAATCATTATCATCAAAATCATCTTCATTAAAGTTCAAGGTAAACTGCAAGTCAAACAAAAGTAATTGTAGTCTTTGAATCTACTCTGAAAGGAGACAGCATAGCTTTGGCTTCAGAAATGGCAGGTTGGTAAACTGCTAACATCCCGGCCATATAATTTAAACCAAGCTATTTTTCCCAGGAGCTGTACCTCAATATCCTTCTGTAATGAACCTGTGGCAGATGTTTAAAATCTGGAGTGATGTGATTGAACTTTGTGGTCCAAATCAAGACACAGATGAGTTAAAACCATTGAATGGCTTTTAAAAAAAATACAGGTGAAAAGGTGACAGTAGCAATCTCTGTATTTGAATCTGACTGGGAGAGAAGCTTCACATTTTTCAAATACAGCCAATATGGTTTAGATCTGCTTTAAGGATCCTGCAGAAGTGTCTGCATCAATAATAATTTCTTGGTTTTGTACTTGACCAGTTGTCCTATAAAAGAGCTGCTTGTAAATCTTTTCATTTAACACAAGGATTTTTTTTTTTTGTTTGATTTCACTGCAGGACATTTTGTGGATTACAGAGAGTGATTGTCTAATGTGCTCAGTGTTATCAGGAAATATGAAATGGAGAGTTCTGAGTACTCTGCAGAGCTATGATAAGTAATGTCAAGGTGATCAATATGTAGCTGCTGAATATCTTGTCCCAACAACAGAGCAGGCGTTCACTGTAAGGAAACCAAATTCACTCGTCTCTAACATACAGCCGTAGCTTGTCATTTCCAGATGTTCATCACCAGCCACACAGAACCACAGTTTAATTATTGACCTACCCTTCAAAAGGCTTCAAAAGACTGAATTATAATTGTAATTTTTGCTCTTGCTCTGCTACCAGCCCTATAGGCTGAGATAATGATAATACCAAGAGACCGAGGGTGTGTACGGGGGTGGAGTGGGGTAGGTCAGGCAAGATTAATTGTGGAGTATGTAAATTTCATTCGTCACATGCAGATTGATGTCAATTTTAATTGAATTAAAACAATGTGAACTCTGGCCTGCTTAGAGTCTAAGAGGACAGCTGGTGAATAGTGATGAAGTGAGCTGGAGCTCACTTGAGGGAGGGGAGGGGAGAGGATGAGAGGTGAGGGGTGAGGGAGACACAGGGAGGAAGAGAGATTACTTAATAATGGGAGTGATAGTTGACCTTAAACTAATGAGCCATTCTGCTCCACCTATACGCCGGCAACACTACTGTTTCATGAGTAACTCAGTAAATCCATCAGCTTTAAAAGTGTGCTTCTTACCAGACCGCCTACATACTCAGTGGATATCTGCAGGTTAAGACGGACAGCAAGTTATATTGCACATCTCACATATAAAGTGCTTTCACAGTGTGCGCAGCAGCCTCTCATGGGTGTGATCAATGTGTGTGTGTGTGTGTGTGTGTATACACAAGTGCATACGTGTGCGGAGGTGAAGTTAGAGAAAAGTCAACTGCTGGAGTAACACTTATCTCAGGTGTGATTTTATCATCTTGTCTCCAAGGGCATGTATAGTAGCTGAGGCTGAGTCTTTGCCGCGATCATGACAGGCCGGCGCGCTGCGGGCGCCAAACGATGCGACGTATTCATGCAAGACTCGAGTATATAGACTCAGGAATGGAGGAGGTTTCAGCTGAGAGAAAACCCATCTCTTTTTCTCACCCCACACCTCTTATCTCTCCTCTTCTCCTTGCTCTCGAGGATAATATCAGTGCTAATCGCTGCCTCTCCATCCATCCATCCTCCTTCAGCACCGACGCACGAGGAAGGGAAACAGACGGAGGAGGTGCGGACGCCACGCTCCTCTTTCCTTGTGTCTCTGCCTCCGCATTTTCTTGCAACATCCTCTGAGATTACAGTACGTCCAGCTGGCTAGGTAAAAAGTCAAGTTATCGCCTTAATAAATAAATAAATGAATAAATCACACAGTCAGGCTCACACATGTGCGCGCGGGCAGTAACGTTTTATAAGGCTGTGAAGTGTTCATACTTCTGAAGGTGACCCTATAGAAGAAGAACTGTAAGGAGCCTTTTACTGGGATGAGTCAGTGTCCCGGATCACCTCCCCACACCTCAGCTCCTCATTACACACAAACTCGCCTCCCCTGAACATTCACGGCACACATACATGCATGTTGTCCTATCTCAAAAGGTGACACGGAGCCCACGGTGGCAAGGGCAATCAGGTCACTGTGAACTCTGATGGATGAATCTTTAAATGTAGCATTGCCTGCTGAGGATGTAAAATCCAGCCACAATACCTTCCGATACAGCGAGCGCGGGGCATGAAGCCCGCCGCATGCAAACAAAACACAATAGCACACAAACTGTCACATATTTCGTTTTCACACATATTTATTCACAGTGCATAAAGTGAGTTTCTTGAGCTTCACCCCTCTCACTATGGATTTCTACTAGCGGTAATGCGAGGTAGACAATTCCTCTCCTCCCCTCGATTTCCTCTTGCCCTCTGCACCTCCAATTCACTGTGCCAAATGGTACATTTACATTGGCCATAACCTCAATCACCATGCTTGCGGGCTATGCTGAATGTGCAGGCAGACATTTCTACAGTGAAGGGATGCAGACGGAGGTACAATGGGAGCGATAGATAGAAACCCATGCCCGAGGCATCCATCAAACCAAACGACTCCATTACAGTAAGTCCGACAGAGGCAAACGGTAATGTGCACTGTGATAAACACTGGGATAATAGTCTGTTTATAGTCCCGGACACACTGTTTCTGCTGGGAAACACTGGCGGGGAATACAGATAAGATACAGGAGCACCAACCTCTCTATCTGTCTCCCTCTTTCTATCTCTTCTCTCTCTCCTTCCCTGTTATCAGTCACTTTCCCTCCCTTGTTCTCTTTATCCTTTTTCCGCTCTCTCTGTATAATATTTTGCTTCCTACAGGTCGCAGAGAGAGCTGCATACATCAGCTGAACGGGGCTTTTTTTATCTGGTGTTATATTATTGTTGCATTACCATCGCAGTGCTGGAATGAGGCCTGGGAGAAACATAAAAATTGAACAGAAATGATTCAGATGTACGACGTAACACACCACGCTCTCGTAAGTATGCAACTTTCAGAAGACAAACGCACGCGTGCATTTGGGGCCCGAAGTGTAAATGCATGTATCAGTTAATCATCAGTGGGGTCGCGGTTTCAGCCGAGGCGACGCTGCTCGTGTCTCTGAAAGTAGGAAGGGGTAAACACGAGTGCAGACTAATCCAACCACGCTCTGCATTCCTCAGAGGAACTAGGAAATAGCAAACCTGCTGCTGCGGCTGCTGTGAATCAATTATAAGAGTACACAAAAAGGCACTCTCTTTACAGATGGGAGGTGGAGGTCAAGGTCTACAGAGGGGGAAGAGAAAACAAAATCTTTCCATCTGTTGATAATGGTGTTTTTTGCTGTCAGTACACACTCCATCTCTGCACCAGCTGCACATCCTTGTCTCCACACGCTCAGAAAAAGAAGAGAAAAATTTCAATGCACCATGACATAATCATAAATAACTAGACAAGGGGTCGCTGTTTCTTTTACATTTCTATTAACCTGACGAGCATCGCCGCTTGATTAAGGAGGTCCTGGATGGGCGAGATCTGTGTGCTCCCTGTGTTTATGCCCATAGTTAACCCCTATTACAAGAGTGACCTCAGTTCAGATAGCATCTCCTCTACTGCTTCTGATAGAGGTCGTTACATAGTGGAGCAGGGTTAGAGCAGAGGACACACACACATACACAAAAACACACAAACACACAGAATCTGCAGCAAGGCAGGGTTTCAGCAAAGGCCAGTGTCTATTGCACTATATTTAAGATCAGTTAAACTTAATGACCTCCTTCATCCTCTTGGCCTATCAAATAAACTATAACATTAGCCCTCGGATCTTAGACATAGTTTGGCCTTTTATGCTTGCTGTCCAGGCAATATCGGCTTTAACAGGATGTGATAAAACGTGGATAATCGCACGCCCACTTGAGGGGATGATGGTGTAGGTTTATTAAAGGAAATGAGCCCATGGTGAGAGTGAGCTAATCTAATTCTAGCAGGACACTACAGCTTTAAAGACGAGGAAGCCCACTGTGGTAATAAGACAAAATGCTGTCGTAATGCAGAGCATGCCATATTTTTATAGCAGAAGCAGCACAGTTGATGGATAGTGACAGGCATTTATTGTGATTCTGTAAAAAAAAAAAAAATAATAATAATCTCAACATAGTCATCAATGGTTTTCTGCTGCATTAACGCTGCAGAGCATCGCAATCTGGGTGTCAAATAAACCCACTTCCTCTATTTTGATGGCCAATTATAAAAATTTAATTATGGGACACATACCAAGGATACCTCAGCAATTGTGTGGCTTTGTGGCTCTATATGGGTGCACAAACCTATATGACATACTATACATGTGCATGCAAGCATGACTCAGGCATGCAAGAAACCGTGGTTGGTTTAGCGGCAACAGTGATAGCACAGTACACTTCAAAAATACATTTAGACTGAGACAATCAAAAATGTAATTTCTTCTGTCTTCCATTCTTACTCTCTCTGTCTCATGCGTGTTCAAAGGGTTGCTTTTTTTTCCCCCTACAGCTTGACGAGTTAAGTAACATATTCTCTGTTGTTCTGGCTCTGGTCATACCTCACTGCATACAGGTAACATGGAGGACTCATACAGGGGAAGAGAAGGGCAGTTAAATGTATGTATTTCACATCACCAGCGTTTCTTTCTCTCTCTCTCTCTCTCTCTCTCTCTCTCTCTCTCTCTTTCTCTCTCTTTTCCATCCTCTCCTTTTCTCCTCTCTGTATCATTAATGTAGACTGTAAATTTGTAACGCAATAAAGTGTTTACGACCGTCGTCATTATAGAACATTAAGGTCATGCTGACAGGCTAACAGACACACAAGGCTACAGCCTAAGTACTTAGAGCATACAGCCAACATGGGATCCACTCTGCAAACATACGGCTCACATTATTTAACACAATAAACATTTATTCATGTTATAAACGTCTGTAGGTCAGACATTATGACTGCAGAGAAAACTGAAAACAAAAACTGGTGAATTTACCAAAATACCAAAAAAAGTTATTTGAGCCAAGCTGAACTGTTTCGGTACAAAGAGATGAGAGGGATTGAGTTTGTCTTCCCAAAGAATGAAAACACAACATCAACATGTCTTCTGGGACATAATGTTCTGGTAAAGTCCACAGATGTTGCATTCTATGTTTTTTACCAAAGGAAAAAAAAATAGTCCACAGCAAGGTAGATTACTTTAAAATGGGATGTTTTTTCTTAGTTATTTAAATATATTTTCTCAGCACTGGGAAAATCCCCCAAAAAATGGAAGTCAGTTGTCAGAACCACAGAAATGTCAACAAAATATATCTAAAAACCCAGGAGAATAAAAGAGGCACAAAAAAAATGCAAGGAACAATACCACCAGGGAGAGAAAGGAAAATATGTTTCCTGTGAAATCAGGTGAAGTTACAATTATTTGGCAGAAAACACAAAATTGGTTAAGGACCTTCTCACATATTATGTTATATGACAACCACACATGTTCCAACAAATTTCAAATTTAGATGCTTTATAGGGAATCATGCAAACGCTGATCACTTGGAAAACTGTGATGGTATTTCTGATCAAATCAAATCTGGTGTATCTTCCTCATAGTCAATCCTGCTGTGGATAAATGATGGTTCATCAATCACTTTTGCAGCCAATCTCAACGCCACATCTCCGGGGTAACACTTAATCTCATCCCATAATACATCCTGGTAAGGTTAAGGTATTATTGTCCTGTTGATCTTTGCTAGATAGCAAATAGCCTGATATTGGCCTCATATCACACAAGAGCGATGACCAGCCACACGAATAAACACCGCTTCAGATACTAATCAAATGCTAACAATCTGTCAGTGCAGACACACACATTATATACACACACACACACACACACACACACACACACACACACACACACACACACACACACAGTGAGTTAAGCTTTACTGTGCTATCTGGTTTTAGGATCACACACCACAGCAGGTTGGGCAAAATTGTTTTACAATTGTTTTGATTTAGATATAAAACCACACAAAGAAAACACACAGCAACGGAGGAATCCACTGGACATCGATGTGAACACCTTTATGAATTTAAAACTTTTAACGTGTTCATTTTAAATGCATGTATTTATGATACACGTCATGCTAAGCAGTATGTAAAAGATGCAGTGAATGCATGTATGAGTTTTTGAGGAAATCTATCAATGGTATCAGATATAGTGTATTTTTTTTTGTATTTTTTTTTTTAACAAAATTAGCACTGGGGACAATAAAACCTCCAATTAATTTTTCAGTTTTTATGAAGTAGGGACAGAAAAGTAAGCTGCATCAAACAGATCAATACACTTTAGAATCCATTAGGTGGGACTATCTAGACTTGTTTAATTGAAAAAAAGAACACAAAATAAACTAGATTAGATCTTTTTATCAACTCTAATCAGAGCAGTTGACCCCGGCAGAACACACGAGCTAAGAGGACCCGATTTCCACGTCTCAGCACATGAATACATTTCTTTGTCATGCTCACCTTGCAGTAGTGCAAGGCAAAGAAAGAGAGGGAGAGAGACAGAGATAGATAGAAACACAGAGTAAGTGCACTGTAAATCTCCTGACCTTGGTCCTGGCTCCTTAGCTCTCTGTGCGAAGAGGTTTTAGCCTATAGCCTTAAATATTTCAACACTGCTTAGCTGACTGGAAAGTGCTGAGTTAGAAGAAGGGATAGAGGCCAGGCCACAGCATTCAACCTCCCCCAGCAATTAACACAGCAGCAGGACATCATTGCAGTACTCGGTGGTGTTTGCTGCAATCCATTCCTTTTATTAAAGTGTCTGCTGCAACTGCTACTCTACTCTCTCTGACAACACAAATACTATCAGAAAAATATATAAAATTACCCTCCAGACATAAAAGAAATATCAGTTTCCTAATTTTTTTGATTCTCCTGAGGACTTACCAGTCACTGTGAGTTCAGTCGTCCTTCTGACAAGAAAGCCACCAAACTGGATTTCGCAGGTGTAATTCCCAATGTCATCTTCCTTTACATCTTGGATCGACAGAATGTCTCTCTTCTGGATGATGCTGGCACGCCACTGCTTGGGACGACACTCCTGCAAATTAGAGAAGGACATGCAGGTCAGTACTTCGACAAAAAGAGAGTATAGATACATCACGAGAAGTCGGATACAAAATAAATGCAATAGACAGATGGAAAGGTAGTGTGGACTGCACATGGAAGGAAATTAAATCTTCTGGACAAGCCTGAAATTGTGAAATTCTAGACCTTCACCCTGCTTCATAATAAATTACATCCATAAGATTTCAAGTGATCTGAGCCGGCCCCAAAAGCTTTGAAAATGTCCCTGGGTGTTAAGAAAGTGGATGAAGTGGTAGGGATGCGGAGCTCAGCTCTGACATAAAAATTCCATATGGTAAAATGATAAGGCTTAGCCATTACCCTGCTTATCTGATCAAGATTTATTGCACTGAACTGAATATTCTCCATTCAATATTCTCCGACGGCCACAGAGGTTGCAGAATCGTATTTACAGTAGTCTCCGCGGGCAAAATAAGTGTGTTTGTGCTGCGTTTGTGAATGCGTGAGTCTGTGTGTGCAGACACATCGAGTGACTCCATGACATGATCCTCTCTCCAGCTCCTTGGCGCTCTGCCGGGGACAACGATAGCGCGGCGGATTCTATTCCACCGTTGCTCCCGGCAACCTTCGAATTCAATCACGGTGGCTCCGCAGTGGTCCAAATAACTCTGGGTTCCAGCACTCCCAGTCATTACCCAGGCCATAATTGAATTCTGGAAAAACCTAGAGGTCGAGCCTGGCTACCTAATCTACTGCTGATCTGCCTGTGATTAGTCTGGCCTGAGCCCTTATGTGAGATGCACTTTGTTGTCCGCAGGCCGTGCCTGACCTGGAAAAGGCAAGAACCCAGTTGAGGGAGGCGGAGGTGCATGCTGAATAAAGATCAGGGACGAGGAACATTTGGAGGGCATCCACTCTTTCCACAGGGCACAGAACTGCACAATTTCCTTCTCATAGAAGTTTTGTGTTCATTATGAAAGCCATCTCTGTGGCTGTCCTCTGCTCAGCCCTCACTCTCGCTCGATGACTCCCACAATGAATTGGCACACTGCAAACATAGCTTAAGTAATTCATTGTTATCATTTGCCTCCATGCATAATCTGTCTAAGTGATCTGGAACTACATTCCAACAAGGCTTTAAACATTAACAGCCTAGAAATTAGATAAAAACAAACCAATGAACCATTGAAGAATATTGCTCGGTTGTATAATCACAAAGACAGACGCCCCGCATCTTACTTTACCCTCACAAATAACAGTATTCAGGACACGTAAAAATATCAACCAACTTTCAGGCAGGTATACAAATGATACACAAATTATATGGTAGTAGATAACAATAGCAAACGTGCTCAGTCAGACAGGAATCCCACCTTGTACCAGATGATGTCTGGCTCTTTTCCAGGTTCCACGTAGTCATCTATGTCAGGACACAGGATGTCTTTACTCTTGCTGAGTTCAGCCTTCTCAGTTCTTCTCATGTTGGAGTTGTAGCACAGGTTTGTGTCATTCTCTGCCACAGTCAGAGACATGGACACCTTCATGCAGTATGTGGAGTTCCTGTTGGAAGAGAGCAACAACACAAAGAGCTTAAGATTCACCCTAATTACAGTATAATAATAGCCTTACATAATCTTAATTACTTAAAGCTGGGGTATGCAGTTTTGAGGAATAGGCAAAAAAACAACAACAAAAAAACACCAGAGTTTGAAAGTACAGCGGTCCTCTTGCGGCTCTCCTGTCCTGATCCTAAGCCCCGTCTAACAGCCAAGCAACAGTACATAAATGCTTTTCATGCGTCCACGCAACACAACAGTGCAGTCGATTGGTTGTTGCGGGAGAGCGGGCGGGGGGGTCAGTTGCTTTTTGAGATGGACATCACAGTCAAAAACTCCCCATTAGTTTTTGCCTCCCTTCCGACCGGACGACCCCGCGTCCCCCACCGCCTCCACCTAGGAGACACGCTCCTGGTGGCTTGGTCCAAGGATTAATGGATGTGATGTGTGTGTGGAGGCCAGTGCAGCGTCCCCGTCCAGTGACTCCCAGTCCAAGTCTGTCACTCAGACAATCAGTGAAGCGTTGCAGCCTCGCCCTGGTCACCCTCTGTGCACTTTGGGATCAATGTCTCCCAGTTGTTCCCAATGTCTGAATAGCAACTTTCTCTTCAGGATTTTTCACCGTTGAATCCGGTGTAACACCTGAAGGGGCCTGCATACACATCGGGATTCCTACTCTTTTTTAAAACGACCTGTGACTGGCCTCAAGTCTCAGTAATGAGCGATTTTCTGAAACCTGAATACAGAACCAAAAGAAGGTGTTCTCCCAGACCACATGAATTACAATATGCTGAAAGGGTATTATGACATTTTTGCCAAATGATGACAAAAAAAACTGCCGACTGAAGCTTTAACTGGAGCTTAGTGAGAATGTATCACCGTATCAATTTGCCACACTGACAGTACTGAATGTTACATTATATTATCTTTACTCTTTTTGATGCCTCTTTAGTATACGTTTGCAATGGCTCCTCTGCCTCCCTCGTCCTGCTCTGGGTTTGTGGGTGTAGCAATAATGACATGTTCAGCAGCTTTACCGAGTCAATGCCGAACGCTCATGGCCACTCCTGGATTTATGGGGGGAGTCGGGGAATGCTAATCAGAGACGAGAAAAATGCTGAGATGGTCTCACAACAAGGATGAGAAAGTTGCAGACAGAGCCCTCGTTTCCCTGCAACCACCAAACACATCACATAAATATATATCTTGCTTTAAAGGAGGATTCTCTCTCTTTATTTGTTAAAAAAAAGTTGCTGTCGCCATTACAGCCCCCATCACCAGTGACATCATGCTTTTCTGCACCCACCTCCCCAGAAGTGACCGTGACAAGGTGTTCCCTACATAAAGTATTATGGACACCAGAAAAGCTTCCACTCTTTTGGGACGTCTCCACAAGTTCTTGGAGCCTGACTACAGGAATTGGTTTCCATTCAGCTTCATGAGCATTAGTGAAGTCAAGCATTGATGGCAATAAGTCCCGGCTTCTGGCTTCCCAGACTTTATCTTTGAGGATGAAGTCAGGGCTTTGTGCCGGCCACTAAAATACATTTTTATTTTTAGAGCACTTTTGAAGACACTTCAGAAAAGAACTAGTACAAGGTTACACAGGACAAACATTAAAAGCAATTCTAAAAGGGTGAATTATGACTGACAGCTTGAATATAAGAGACTAGGAATGAGGTAGCCCCACTGCATCTGGAGAGAGTTCAAGAGCGCCAGTGAAGAAGGTCCTGACACCCCATAAGTCCAGTACTTGGTCTTAAATAGTGGGGACAGGGATTCGGTGTCAAAATGGCGGAGGTGGTGTGAGGGAGCGACGGAGAAGGGAGACCTTTGTCACTGAAAATAAGTAAATTCAGTGATTTACAAAAGGAGTGATGTGGTGATGAGAGGAAGTAAGCAGGTGAACAGCAGAGGTCTGGATGTGCTGGAGTTTATTAGGGACTTTGGCTGATGTCCTGTGAAGAATGCTATTACAGTAATAGTGTCTGGAGGTAATGAAAGCATGGATCAGAGGGCCAGCAGCAGCAGCAGCCCGGTCCTATGAAGAACAGCCCTGTGTTAGAAGTTGACATACTTTTTTGAAGCACGTCTGTCTGTGTGTCTATCCTCCGCCGCCCGGCTCTGATCGGACGCGGTCAGTCACTCGGTCGGAAGGCTGTGCGCACAGCCATATGGGCTTTCATTTCATTTCATTACATTACATTTACGGCTGGCCAGATGCTCCCATTCACTGTAAATGACAGGGTTTCATATGATCTACTCAGGTTATGGAAGCAATAAGGGAGTCACCTCTCTCATATAAACACCTCTGACCCCCTGGGGCCATAAAACACAGATGCAGACACGTACACACACACACACACACACACACACACACATGCTAAGAAGACAAATGTGGCTACGTGCAGCTGTGGAGGACTGGCTGGAGATAGCAATGAGAAAAGAAAACATACTGTATACTTCTGCTACATTCAATAGGACTAAAAGGGCATCTGGAAAATGCTGTAAGATGCAAGATATCGCAACAACGCTGTGCCCTCGTGGTGCTGAAATCTAACACTATCGACTCAATACCTCCTATCTAGTGGGACTAGAGTGGGAAGATGTGATGCTGTAGCTTTACAGAGTCCACTGGGACAATATATTTGTCGAAAGAACAAATACATCCAAGCAAACACACCCTCAGCAACACCAACGTGGACACGCACATGCGCATGTCGGCAAATTCACACACCTACAAAGTCAACCTCCCCCTCCCTGCTTGTTGACATAATGGGTAGATGATCAGAGAGGACCTCTCTCAGTCATGCACCTGAGCCATTCGAGACCCCGGGGAGCCAATGGGAGACATCCCTACATGTTAAATATGCACAGCAGGCGCCCTGTGGCATTGTGGGAAGGCGTCTGAAGCTCTGCTTGATTGATGGACAGCTGGGGTTCGATGCACAGTCCTGTGGTGTCTTTCACGTCTGTCACTTTCTGTTTGAGTGTAGCTGCTTTGGCCATTAGTCTGCGGCTCACGGTAGCCGTAATTCTCCACATGTTATTATCCAACATGTGGGATAATGTAATCAGGAGGAGGAAATGCACATGGTTTCGCCTACTCTGGAACACAGACTCATTAGAGGAATTATTATAAAACAATACATCAGGTGAAACATAGAGGGAATGTGGCGGTGACATGAGCGGGGAAGAGCGTAGGAGAAATTGATGGATCTGAATCGGTGTTACGGACCTTTTGTGAGATGCAAAGTGAGGCAGAGAGGGAGCAAAGGAGTAAAAGAAAGAGGGAGTCAAAGGGAGCACATGGAGATTGCAATGTAAATGAAGTCACCTTCACAGGAAAACTGGCAATTAGACTTAAATTTCCAGACAGAGAAGGACAAAGACACATACACGCGCGCGCACACACACACACACACACACACACACACACACACACACACACTAAATGCATGCATCGTATATGTGCAACACGCACTGTAGGTGAATCGGTGCGCCTCCATATCTCTTTCTGAGAAAAACATCTGGGGGGCTTCAGTGAAAAGCTGAACTTAACGCAGAAGGATTTATCTACATTTATAGATATAACCCCCACAGCCATAGAACACTATAGTGCTACAGATATATATGCATACAGTGCAGTCAGAAGACATCGGGACAATGATATTTTTGTTGTGTTGGCTTTAGCAGATTAAATCTGAAATCAAGCACTGACTATAATTTTAAGGTCTTGATGAGTGAATTGTGATACAGGGAAATCATTGGAGACTGTGATAATCATCATCTTTACTTCTAAATAGCTCATTAACACCTCCAAATTTCAGGTATACTGTATATGCAACTCATTCTGACTCCAGAAAAAAAAATACAAGCACCCAAAATTCAGACGATTGAAATTTTGCAATTTAAAAATAACTTATCTTACAGAAGTGAAAGTCATTGAAGATACTGATCTGTGTCTAAAGGTCAAATTTACACTGAAATAACGTGTGAAATAAGACTAATAGTGAGCAATGCTCATTTTAAAATGTATAGCTGTACCAGTAGCAGCTTTTAATTGCATACGATTCCCAATGAATTGAGCGGTACATTCAGCACATATTGAATATCATCCAAAAATATTATTAATCTTGCCATAAAGCTGATATTAATGAAGCTTCTTCTGTACATTCCATTCTTATGATAACATGTCAGGGATGTGTTGATTCAAGTCCATAGTCACATGGTTGTGTAACATTCATTCATCCACAGTCATGTCAGTCAGGGATTTTATAATACTAGGTGTAATTCAGATGTCTAAGTTTGGAAAAATTAAAGTCTGCAGCACACAATACACACTCTGAAATCTTAAAGGGGCAAAGGAAAGACTGCTGTCTTTGCCTGCAGGGAGTTTTAGGGGAGAGTGTTTGGTCATATGTGCTCCAATGTGTGACTCAAAAGCTTACTCCCTAACAAAAAGACAATTGATTTCAGCTTAGAGGCAAATCTCTTGCAGTGTTCTGATTAGGGTATCTGAGAAGTTTGAAATCCCCCCAGCTCAACACAAGCAGAGTGCGAAACACAGAGCTGGGGGCACTGCTTCCAATTTCTTTTCTTTTTTTGTAACATTCGAACATTTTAACGTTTAACTGTTCTGCAGAATTAAAGTAGCCACTGAATCTCAAACACAACATTTTATCAAGAGCAAAGACTTGTTGGGAGAAATTGTCAGACAATATTATTTTAGAGTGGGCCAACACTGGAAAGTGTTTGTGCCAGATTAGTGCTACAGAGTGCTGTAAGCGGGGGTATCATTGCACACAAACACGTTCCCCCGGTCACACTCAATGTGTCTCGCCTCTTTGGGTCTTTAAGAGGCCTTTAACAGAGTTTATTAAAATCTCTCTGAAATGAAGAGCCGTAATGAGCCGTTTATTGAGATATTCTCCACTGTAAAGGTTAATAAGTTACTGCTACGTGATCGTGCATCTTCTATTAGAAAAAGTGTCTCCGTAACAGCCCTCTGAAGTGTGTGTACATGTGGGAGTTTGTGTTTTATCTTGTGTCTTTATACATTTTAATGAAAAGATTTGGGCACCCCTGAAAAAAAATTACAAATTCTGTTAATTTTGTAAGTAAAAAGAATGAAATCTGACTCACACCTTTAGTTATCTGAGCGTAACTTACACATAATCTGTCTCAGAACTTGTTTCCTCTCATCCAGGTGTTCCTTTGCATGTTTCAGATGTTGACTTTTATGATGAGGTTGCAGGTACTTTTGCTTGTAGCTTCAAAATGATTCACAGTTCACTGCATTTCTTTTCTCTCCACGCATACACAAAGAGAGCTCTACTACAGTCATGTCATTTAGTTTACGAGACCTTTTAAGATTTAATATACATCTGCTCATGAAATGAAACAATTTCACTTGATTTAAACCGAGAGATCAGACATTATGTCACCTTTGAGGATACAGAGTACAAAGTATTTCCCCTGATTATCTGCTAAAGCGAGATAATGAGTACAACTTTCATTTCTATGTGTCAAATACAGAGGAAGACCTGCATGGAAATAAGCTTGGCATGAAGAGTGGAAGCGTGGATACTGACATGCCTGACTCTGCCTAAATTTGAAATGTTGCCTTCAGCACCTCCAAAGCTCTCTAATTTATGTTGTGTCTTGTAGATTTAAGCGCAACACAAACTGAAATCTAAAAACACTAATTTGTGGTTTTATAGAGACATACTTGCTGTAAATGTTTCTTGGGTGAACGAGAGGTGAGCAGTATCCTGTCAACATCATGTCACTATACAGACGCTAGCTGGCATGTGACCCTACCTTAAACCACATGTTATTATTTTTATATTTTTGTTTGTTAGATTTTGTCTTAAAGCTGCTGGTAGGCATTTTTTGAGCTTCGACGACAAGTTTTCTTTTCTGCTCTTTCATGTTAAGCTGGAAAATAGCCTCTCCTCTTGCTAACAGGTACGATATGTAAAATGTAGATAGAAAGTAGTTATGAGGATGAATGTTGTTTTAAACTATAACACAGCAAACTATATTCACTTTTTCTGTAGGCTACAGCACAACAAAGTAGGAACTAACAACACGACAAAAAAGAGACTATTTTATCACATTGTCTACTTACCCACGCCAGAGGCAAAAAGATTCAAGGAAAAATAACCAAATCAGCAGTCGACAGTTAGTGGGTGTCTAAGCCATGCAGACGACGTAAAAAAACAGCATCACAGTTATCGACCTGCGCCAGGTGGAATCAAAATAATAAACAACTGTAATTCAGCTGCTAGCAGGAGAGCTTGCAGAGGCTTTTGCAGGGTGCTGGATCTGCTACCAGACCTGATGCTGCACAAACACCACACACTTGGACACCTTAGAAGAAAAGAGGCAGTAGCTGCTATGTAACGACTGAGAGAGGACGGCTTTTTCTTTTTACTCGGCTATTATATGTGTATTCTTTTCACCCCCAATTTAAGCTTTAATTATAATTAAATAAAGCAAAAACAATAACATTATTGTCCAAGAAATATGTAATTATTGCTTAGCACCGCGCTGTTTTTTGTATATATGTTGTGTGTGCTCCACATGCGACATGATTAAAGTGGGCTGCTGTGTGTGTGTGTGTGTGTGTGTGTGTGTGTGTGTGTGTGTGTGTGTGTGTGTGTGTGTAAAATTGTTGGACCCAGTAATGAGTCTATGAAATCTCTCTCTCTCTCTCTCCCACACATTAACACACACACACACACATACACACACACACACACACATAAGAATATATTTTTTTTAATGCATCCTTCCCACTGTTCTCCCACCTCGAACCTACCGTAAAACACAGGAGTAGAGGCCCACATCTTGAAGGTCAGCCGGTCTGAACCAGATGGCGTCCTCCTCCTTGCTCATGCGTACACCGTCGAACGAGATGGGCTCCTCGAAGTCACTGTGGCCAAGGCCAGAGCTGCGGTACCACATGAGGCTGAGGCCCACACTCTGCGCCTGGCTGTAGTTGGCCCGGATGTAACCATAGAACAGAGCGCACTTCAGCCGCACCGGCTCCCCCTGAAGCACCCGGTACTTTAGATAGTCCACTGACCAGTCTGTACAGCCGTCCACTGCAGGGAAACACAAAGTGAGAGGGAGAGACATTCATTCAACACATAAATCAAAAAATAATATAGTAGGAGCACATACAGAGGAGGCGGCAATGCGATTACAGCACATACAAAAAAAAAAAAAAATTATTACATTTACAGCAAAACTATATAGCAACATTTTGCTCTACTTGACAAGAAAATATAAGAGGGAGCCCAACAATAATCCTCTTTGTATTTATGTAAAGACACTCCCTTAAATAACTTTATAAGTAATGAGACTGTAAGCTATGTATAGTACACATGTATGCAGTTCTCTCATGGTGTAGAGATGTCAGTGTAGTTCACATCTTTTTGCTCGGTATTGTTTAATATGTACTTTTGGAAGACTGCAGTTTGACTCCGTGAAGGCTGTGCTCGACACATCCTGTCTCCTCTCCCGCTATCCTGACGTAGCTCACACATTCAGGGCATGCGTGCCACCCTGGCCTCTTCAGAGACAGCTTCGACTCTCAGGCAATATCCAAATGTGCAACCACTGTGACATTTGGGAATCAACGGTAAAATATCTCTATAAAAGATGCCAGGCACCTTCGGTATGCTGCGGATGCACCACAGCTCCTGTGCTACAGAGTGCAGGGCTGGTTTACTGACTGGGAATACACCACAAGCTCTCAAGGAAGATGAGTTCTTTGTCTAAGACTTGGACAGATCAGCTATGATTTTTTTTTTTTTTTTTACACTACATTTTAGGATATCTTAGGATATCTTGACCAACAATGTCTGACAATGTCTGACAATGTCAGGAGCTAATTCTACAAATAAAAGCTGACGCGCGCATTACAAAATAAAAACTGGATCTCCCAGCGTAATGTATGAAACTTATAGGTCTCCTTCTTTTGCTGCAGCATGAAAAGGTACAGAAGGAAAACAAACAAAAAAAGTTAAGCCACAGGGCACAGTGGCTTTAAAGACATAAAACAAAAATTCAAAACACTGTCACAGCCCCTCAGGCACACTGGTCCTGCTCGACGGTTAGTACGAAGATCTCTCTCAGTTCCCAAGCTACCAGATTTTAACCTATGGCCAACTATCAGTCTCTGACTAATTAGCTACACTTGTTTATCCAGCAGGTGTATATCTGAGAGTACATGTGTGCATGTGTAACCAGAGCTACTGAGACAGAGACAGAGAGAGAGGTGGTGATGATGTGGTGAGATAAAGTAATAAGAACCCTGCTACGTGCCAGTCTGTGAGTGATACAGAGCCTCACAGGGACAGCTATGCTTGTAATTAATACTCTTAATTACCAGGACAGTAATGTGTGTCTTAGTGTGTATACGTGTATGTGCGTGTGTTTTCGTGAGCGTGCATTCCCTATACGAAACGTTGTCTGCCTAATTATGTCAGTAATTACCAGTGGGCTTAGCCACAAATGTGTGAGCACTAACGTACATATGAATGTGAGCAAAGGAGAAAGTGTGTGTGTGTGTGTGTGTGTGTGTGTGTGTGTGTGTGTGTGTGTGTGTGTGTGCGCGTGTGTGTGTGGGTGGGTGTGTGAACATGTGGGTGTGGAATAATGTGTGAAACCCTGTCTAATTATCACCCTTAATATTGAGAGCAGGGCCCCAATATGCAAACAGACATGCATGTACGCTCTTGTGTGTTCACATGCACGCCTCACAAATTTAAACTTGATTACTTTAACTGGTAAGCATCTTGCTGATGAACACAATCCCAAAAAAAGTTGAAATACTGCAGACGAGGCTTTTTGTCAGCAGAATTACATTTTTAATCTCACCAACAACAACAAAATCCCTACACCATTATTATTCCAGAAGAAAACAACTATGAAGGAATTTCCCATTTAATAAAATCATAATGTGTGTGTGGAGATGTTTGGCACACCCTCTTGCGCATGCACACACTTTTTATTCAAATCTTTTCCATCTAGTTAGATGTGTTCTGATTTGATGATGACAGATCTATGTGTCAGAGGATCAAATTATTAATCAATGCATCATTTGATTTACTTTAATCATTTTAAAACATTAATTTAAAAAGAAATGCTAGAAGAATCATTTTGAATGTCTTGTCACTGCATCTCTGAGGTCTCTCTTAACTTGATCGCAGATGGCTGACGTTTTTGGGAAGGTAGTGTTGATCTCAAAAAGGAGGTATTTATGAAGAAACTTCTGAAGATTTAAGATCCACCCCTAAATACAAGGGCTGTTATGATAAAGGAGATGGTGTCTGGTGTTTCAAGGATGAGATTGACAACTCTCCTTATCTGAAAATGTAGAACATTGTATGAGACAGTATTAACGGTGACTGAGGGGAAAGAGATCATAATTCTTTGATTATGTATGTCACTAAATATTTCTGTCTAAGACATCAGGTAGTCTGCTGAGGCTTCTTCCCGCAAAGCTGACCAGCTCCATGACTTGCATCATATAAAACAGGAGATAAAGAGAAACATTAAACCAGACAACTGTTTCTCCTTTGACATTGTGCTGTATTTCCCCTGAAGGCAGCAGGTCAGTCCTCCGTCCTCTCTGCATATCAATCTGCTAATCAGCAAGGACAGCAGAGGCTTCATTCATCCTTTTCTTTATTTACCTTTTACACCTCTAATGGGTATGACCTCTGCATCGCTCTCACCGGCTCCATTTCTGCCCTCCCTGCCAATACGAACACTGTTTATTCTAACAAGCTTGTACGCCGATTCACAGTGAAGGAAATCATTTTATCCAGCGCCTGCATGCCTGTCATTTGCAGTCATCCTGCTGACTTGCAGACATGTGTTGTCCGGGAAAGAAACTACACATGCATTAGAAGTAAGCGCATGTAAACACACACACACACACACACACACACACACACACACACACACACACACACACACACACACACACACACACACACAACAAGGAGACCTTTCATTCCTCACAGACATCCCGATGGGAGTTGTCTAATGCGGTGGCCTTTTGTTGGGGGAAACCATATTTACGTCTGAGACTCAAAACGGTTTTATCAACTCAATTAGAGGCTGACATTTCCCACATCCCCACGCTGGGCC
The DNA here is from genome assembly GCF_022577435.1 of Embiotoca jacksoni. Lineage (NCBI taxonomy): Eukaryota > Metazoa > Chordata > Actinopteri > Embiotocidae > Embiotoca > Embiotoca jacksoni. The sequence continues at coordinate 5,522,851 of NW_027185340.1, forward strand.
GGAAAATCAATGCTTCCCGCTGGATGAATACTGCAGTCCCCACCTCTCACTCTCTCTTCTGACAGCACACACATACATGCAGGATCTCTCCCTTTTCCTCGCCCGCGCCACTGGGGACATCGTACATTTGTAGCGCTTCTGTCCAGCCACTCTTAGACAAGCCCATACTGTGAAGGATGTTTCCATGCGGACACGTTCCCACGCGGCTGTCAGTCTGACAGAAAGTGGCCTCTGCTCCTCTGCTCCTCTGAATCCTTACTGCAGCACTGTAAACTGCAGCACTCCTTCACCGGCTGGCGCTATGCTGCCGCTGATACCCTAACACGTCACATGATGTACAGGGCATAGGTATGGCTGGTGCAAGAGAATAGCACGGAGGCAATGTCAAGCTCCACAATATGTGTGTGTGTGTGTGTGTGTGTGTGTGTGTGTGTGTGTGTGTGTGTGTGTGTGTGTGTGTCTCACAGAAACCTTATTACATTCTGTGTCTGCAGCAGACCTGCCCATCTTGGTGTGACACTAAACCAAGGCAATAAATACAGACCCCTGAGCTAGAATATATTTCCCCCACATTCATGCATACACACTCATGGAGTCACACAAACAAGCCACTGCAACAAGCCGACCTCCAAACACCACCACCAGAGAGTGGGCTGCGTGTCACCTGAGTCAAATTCTGCTTTTCTTTCCCCTTGTGATCAAATTCCCATGATCCTTCCACGACACTGCATTACTCCTGTGTGCTTCCTACTTACATGTCTCTTGTCTCACTCTCATGTCGCCCTCAGTAGTCGGCCTCTCTTCTCTCATCACTACCTGCTCTCCTAATGAAGTGTAATTATCAGATGTTGGGTGGGCGGCAGGTTTCTTGCAGGGCAGGAAGACGTTCAATGATCTATATGTGGATAAGGATACTTAATAACTTTCTGTCTCTCTCGTTCTCTTTCTCTCCTCCTCAGTTTACACCCACTCCTCACACATCACTCCATCTCCATCTCCATATCGTTCCCTCTAGCTTGGAATTCTTCTTTTCTTATTTCCTATTTCTTTGCCTGTTTGCTGTTTTCTGACTGATCTTTAGAACAATAATGAATAATTCCTTCTTTGCCCTCTATATTGTGGAGATTTATTTCCATATGAATAAGGTTAGTGCTCGACATGTATTCTGGACAAAGGCTAATTATGAGCAATAGCTCCCCATGGTTTCTCTCAGTTCACAAGTGTGGGTTAACAGCCGCACCGACCACTCGAGATAAATGTGTAGAATCTATAGTAAATGGCAGACTGCACTGGGCATCCTCAACGCTGGTTAACAACGATTTTGTGCACTCAAAATACCTGTTCATGCATTTTTGAGTTTATGAGTCCAAATATGTTTTCCGAATTTTTCCATCACCCATTTTTCTTTTTCTCCACATGGAGATGGAAAAAGAAGGACAATGGAGCCTTCCTCTGTTGGAAGACATTTGCTGAACACAAAATAAGGATGTTCCTGCAGCCAAATATAGGCAGTAATCACACACTTGTACATTTTTAAAGTAGGTTTGGACATATTTCTTGTCCAACAACAGCCTTATTTATGAAGAAGTGATATAAACTTTTAAAAAACAACATTAGATAGAGAAAAATTCTAAAAACAGATTCAAATCCAGAGTAAATAAGTACTATACGGTCCATTTATCTTAGTTTGTGGGACATAAACAGTGATCCTCCTGCTTATTACTCAATTCTCCTGTGCAGGACACCTTAGTACTAAAACTTCTCTCAGCTGTAATTTAATAGCTGAATTGAGAAAGCAGTAAATATATTGCAAAAAACTGTCACATTAGTTTTTAACATGGGCTCAAGTCGCAATTACAATTTGCTCTGTTAGGCTCCTTATCGAGCCTTCACTCTCGCTGTCTGTGTCTATCTGTCTGTGCTTTAGCCTTAACATTATTTAATTAAGGATCAATACAGTTGACCAGAACCTGAGTCTTAACCTGCAGCGGTAGATTCCCAGCTGTCTCGGTAAATCACCGGGTTTTGTCTTTTTAGCCAAAAGTTCCACTGTGTGTCCCAGCCTGTGCTCTGAATTTGAATGTTTCTTCCAGGCTTGTTGGCCTCGAGACAGAGGAAGGTGTTTTTAAGAATCTGGTGAATCCTGCATGATGCTTCGATCCACTTGCGTCTATGCACCTTTATAATATTGATAATAATACTAGTTATAAATAAATAAATAAAAAAACATATTCTATGCCTGGTTGATGAACTTCACATGATCAATATAAAAACAAGAGCTGTGAGTGAGCCAATGATGGTGAAGTATGAATGAAAGCGCTGATGCCAATCATCTGATGCAGTCAGCGCTCTGCCTGAACTAACACAACACTCTGTTATGTCGTTTCTGTTCCATGTTACTTCTAGTTTGTTGCTACAAAAACAGTGAAAATAATTGCTCTTATTGCCAACCGAGAATTTCATAAACAGGACGATCAGATCAAAGCAGAAAGTGTCAATTGATTCAGTTCACAAAGAAAGAAAATGAATTGTGTAAGCCTGGTTATAGTCGGAGGCCTTTGAAGTTGAAAAATCGCTGCGGGATTCAGTTTGGATTGTTAAAATTTTTTTTTACAGCTTCTGTGTCTTTGTTATCTGGGATCCTCAGAACAAGAACAGACCTGGCTAACGTGGTCTGGCTTGGTTTTGGTCCCAACTGATCCAGTGAGGTCCACGTTTGGCTTAACAGGACTCGACAGGGCCTGAATTAACATTTACACCGGCCCCTTTCAGCATGTCAGTTGAAAAATCACAAAAACATCTATAATTTATAAATTTGTCAAGTCAGAGCAACACCAACCATTTTTGCAACCCTTTGAGAATACGAATGGTAAACAGGTAATTTATATTTTAGAGATTTGCAGTTACGCAAGTGTGACTACCTCGTAGACCCAGTGTGCATGTCTTGAAAATCAACATCTGAACTACTCCGCACAGCTCCCTGTCTGTGATTGGCTAATTGGTGTGTGGGAGCAACGGCCTCATCACATCCTTCTCTGCCTCCGTCTGAAACACACAAACACACCAAAAATCCACTCCAAATTTCCTTTGCTCTTTAGCTAAAACAAAAGTTAGACCAGGAACATCACTCTGCTTTGAATGTATCTGCCTTCCTCCTTGTCTTTTACTTTCTATCATGACTTAATTGAAAACATAATCATAAAATACTTTAAATAAATGATCTCCTACATCTCTTATCTGATAAGTCCTGATGGTATGATGGTAAAAAGAAGCCCTTTTCACCTTTCTGTGTTTACAAAACAACAACTACAAAAACCTGTTATAGTTCTCATTTTAACATTTAAAAACACTGACTTGTACTTTCAGAAAGAATGTAAATATTGTGGTCTCACTGCAGGTCAACAAGGCTGCAAGCGTATTGACTAAAATGGCCACCAGCATTAAAAACTATAAGTAATGTTTACATGTAGACACTCCTAATTTCTGCTACAGTGCTTGTTATGCCCCATTTGTTGTATTTCATTATCTTTTTCTCTTTCCTTTATCTTATATTGATTCAAAATCGTTTCCAGGTTGTTTTATACTGTTCCTGCTGTTCCCAATAATACCTAAAAGACTCTGCAGAAAATACAAAATAAAGGTTCACAAAAATAACTCAAAAACAAAAATAGCTGATCACTCAGAGTACATTTATTATAAACTGGGGCCATTATCGTTATTAACTTCTGCTACAAAAACATACGCTGACCAACCTGTGTGAGTGTGGCATGTGAGTGTACCCACATAAGTAGGACGTAGTCATCATATACTACTGTATGTGAATCAAATCAGATTTTCCATTTCCATTTTCCACTTGCTTTATTATTTGTTCTTCCTGACATTATTGTGCCTGTACTGTAAATTGTGCTGTAATGCACAACAGTGCTACATTAAACTATTGAACCTGCACCTGAGGAGAACAGGAAGGATATAGGAACAATAGGGAAATGAAGTAAATCTAATTTCTGGCAGTGGATGTTGACATTTGCATACATATTGGCAGAGTAAATTCAAAGGCAACATGAAGCTTGGAGAGATAAACCAAAAATAATACCTAAAAGTGAGGAAAATCCTCGAAAATTTGATTTACCCCAGAGTCTATAAGCGGGTGTTCAAAAAGAAACAGCAAGCAAACGTATTTGTGGCTAAAACAATGAGAAAAAAGCCTAATCGGCTAGAATCTGAAAGTCAATATATACGCAATCGTCTATGGACGAATCATACAAACTTTCAAGTTTGCCTGAAGGTGACAGGCCTGTTTCTATTGTTTCATATAGAAACCAGGGTTGGTTTTTTGCCCTTGACCAAGTTCATCTCACAGCTCACTCAGATCCTTTTAATAACTCTCCAATTGACTTCAAATTAACCAGAACCCGTTATAGAACAGAAATTTCCCCTGTTGTGCGTGAAAGGGTGTCACTGAGACATTAGCTTTTTGACTTTCCTCTCTCTCTCTCTCTCTCTCTCTCTCTCTCTCTCTCTCTCTCCCTCGCTCATCCTTTCTTCCTTTCTCTTGATGATAAAGGGCCTCTTTTTAAGGAGAACAGAAAGCTTGTCAGGATTTGGCCAGCTGGAGAAAGTCATTTAAGGCCCAAATTGATGTGCCCCGGACTCTCAATGGTATCTCTCCAATAGTGGGGGCAGGATAGAGGGAGATGTGGTGGCCGGGATATTGTTCCTCGTAAATGGCTCTTTATTTCATAGGCGAACTTGGGAAATGAGCAGCGCCGTTCATGGTTTGCGCCGTACAGAGGAGGACGGCCATGCGTAAAATGGAACACTAAGAAACAGGAGCCCCCTAATATCTTAACAACTAAAAAGTCTGCGGCTGCCCTGCATCATGTGCAGTTTTACTGGCAATGAGAACACATGCAAATAAAGTCCCTGTAAGTTATAAAGTCAAGGCTGTGTGTGAACACCATCCATCATGCTGACAGGGTGTGGGCAGCTACATGGACACGAATCCACAGCGAGGCAGGTCTCTTAGACCATGACTACGAACAAAAGCCAAGGAGAAGCATTTCAAATTACAGGATACTCAAATGCAAAGTGTGTGTGCGCACTTGCAGTTTTCAGTGGGGAAATGTTTGTTTGTCTGTGCAGGTGTCAGTCTGCAATGTTGTATTAAAATGCCAGTAATTTCTTCCCTTTCTCTCTCTCTCTCTCTGTGTGTGTGTGTGTGTGTGTGTGTGTGTGTGTGTGTGTGTGTGTGTGTGTGTGCGTGCTCCGGTGCTCTCCATTGTGCAGCTGTGATCCATGAGATTCAGGCTGAGCTGTCACTCTGCTAATCTCCCCCAGTAGAAATACAGCTTGGAAAATGTCATCTGAACATTCCGAATTGTGTTTACACTCGCTGCAGGTTCCATCGCTTCTAATTTGACAAGTCATTATCACCCATGCTTCTCTCCCTCTTGCCTCTCGCGGCCTGAGACACAAAAATAAAGAGGAGGAGAAGGAAGGAAGGAGACAAAACAAGGGCATTAAATTCCACTCGCAGACACACAACTGTGCTCTCTAATATTAGGTAATCCACAAACCTTAGCGAGAATAGTGAGGATTATTGTTATTTTTTTCTTAATTTACATAGGCTATTCTGAGTCAGACGTCTCTGTAATCTTCACGTCTTTCAAAAAGTAATTCCCTAAGGCCTGCTTATGTTTATAAAATGCAAAAACTAGACAGAAAGCCTCCACGGAGAAGATTCTTGGCTGTCTGGTAAAAAGCAGCAGCTGGTGGCTGTGTGTATTGGGAAAAGCACATGGCTTTCCACACCCTGAGGGCCACAGCAAAGCTAGCACTGACAAGGACCGAAGTACAATGGGAATTCAGTAATAAAGAACAAATGGTGGATCCCCTCATACAGCAAGACCTATAAATGAAACAACAAAATGCTTTGTTGGTCTATGCCCTCAAGAACAACCCATCTAAGCTCTTAATCATCTGACACCTCCATAAACAGGAAATCCTTTCAAACATATAAATGTTTCCTGCTCCAACACGGATATGGTGAGGGTTTGGTTATAAGTCACAAAACAAGTTAGCTTTAACTCAAGGTTTGTCTTAAGATTACTTATTACACACAATAAATAATGTTTTGAGGCATTTATGGAAATTGTATATGATCTGCACTTGCACCTTCGTGGTCTAAGCAATTATTGTCGCCTATTAATCCATGTATGTAAACATTTACACACCAGTTGCAACAGAGCTGCCATGCAAGGTGTTCACCTTGGGAGGATAATCTCTCACATTTCGTATGATTGTATCCTCCACATACAGAACTATGACTGTGACTTTGGATGTTTTACTGTTTTCATCCAATAGTCACGTCTGAGTTAAAGAGATAAAAGTCTGTGACTGACACAAATGCTCAGTAAACAAATTGAAAACTGAAAAATCCAGACAAAAGTGCAGCCCACCTTAAAAAAACTAAAACTTTCTGACAGCGTTATCTCTTCAAAAGTTTCGTGGGCCAATGGGTTTTGTATCCTCAGGCAGTGTGAACGAGCATTTATTATGACCTTTATTCCCAGGCGTCCAACTTACAGCCTGAGAGGAGGGGGGGGGGGGGTTGTTATGTGTTTCATAATACATTAGGATGATTTATTCATCAGAGACATTAAATATCTTAGTGATTGTGTATGTATGTACATCCCCTCAGATATGCATTTTATGGGTGAATCGGTGACTCAAAAACAAATAAATAAACAAATAAAGAATATCATGCCTGAATAGGAGATGTGATGTTAAATCAAGGTCATAGCAGAAGGACTGCCAATGCGAGAGAGGGCTGGAGAGCAATGGAAGTGATGACCGACCTATCCATCCATCTACCCAGTCATTAAAGAGACATCTCCAGTGAGAGCTGGCACTCGGGGCCAGAGGAGTTAATGACACACTGCCCTCAGCCGAGATTCAGGCACCATTGCCGTGACAAAAACATACAAACAAAGATCTCAAGTGATTTCAATTCAAACTTGTACTTTTTGTTTTACCACTAAACCCGCCAAAGACAGAAACGTGTCGTGACGGACTGGTACAGAGTGAAAGCAAGGTCTGTCCATCATCATCCAGCAGCATCTGATGCTGCTTATTGACTGATAGCACAAAGTTTAACAGGTCAATAACAACCTGTTATTGATATTTTTCATTTGGCTGACGTGTCGCCAGTGTCTCTGCTGGCACGTGCCCCTGACATGTTTTCTCCCGTTTAATCTCATCTCCTCTCTGCCGTCTCTTCCCCTCTCATCCACCCGGTCATCCATCCTCTGTGATGACACCTCACTGAGACCTGGCCCCCACCGTGAGTTTCATTCCCAGGGTTTCCTACGATGACACCTTCCGGCGAATGTCCATCATTGATCCTCCCTCGATCGATGGTTTGTTCATCCCCTTTTGCTCAACCCTGAAAATATATCCTCAGCTGCTCTCAACCCTACTCCCCCAACCTGCATTCATCCTCTCATCTTCTTTGAGATAACGTTAATTAGTTATTTAATAAACTAATTAGCATATTATCTGTACGCGTGTGGTTTTTCGGTCAGTGAAAGAGCCAGTGATAATACAAAGCCAGCATAACATGAGGTTTTTTTGAAGCGATAGAAAAGCTGTATATAGAGTTGAAAAGTAGAAGACTGTGGCCACCCTGTCTGAGAGCGCATGCTCTCTACAGTTGCTGTATTACAGCACTTGTATTAAGGGAGAGAATAAATGAGCATGTGCTGAAGATAAAAGAACATTTTCAATTAAAATGAGTGTGAAGCCAGGTTCATTAATAATGCAAAAATCATTACCCCAATTACAACAGCATCCCAGTTTAAAGACACTGTATGCGCGCATGTGTGTTTACTTACCAGCTTTTGCATTGAAGCGTGTATCTAGTGTGTTAAGTAAAATGGATTTCTCAAGTGATTTGGTGTCGCTCAATGGCCAAAGGGAAAAAAAAAAAAAAAAAAAAAAGGAAAAGTATTACAGCTTCCAAGAAACCTGGCCAGCATGTGTGTGCATGTGCGTACAGACTGAGTACATGCACACAGGTGCACCTGTATGCATGCATGCACAGTGGTGAGCCAGGGAGAAACAAAAGAGATGAAGAGGACAGAGAACAGTGAGATAAACCGAGTTGTCTGATGCGTTCCTCTAAAATATTTATGTAGCTGGAGATTTCTGTCCCTGATTCTGAGTCCAATTAAAGCTCTTCTCTAAATGAGTGTGCTTGTGCAAGAGGCAGCAGAGGAGGAAACAGCAGCAGCACAACCATCTACGAAGACCAAATACACAAACACAGCATTTTTGTTGTACGAATGCACAGCGCTCTAACAACACAAAATCTTGCTCTCTTTTGCTGCTGCAACGACATTATAAATTACTGCGTGTGTTTAATACAACAACAGACAACATTAACTTGCTTGGCAGGAATTAAAGCAAACCCCTTTACGTCGGAAAGTGCTGAATTATTCAGCGGCTCGCCAATAAGGAGTGGCGCTAGAGAGGAAAGGGCTTTTGGGTGGGCACCGCAAAGACAAATGACACCGCTGCTAACACGTGCTGCTCTCCAGAGGCACACACATTAGTCTCATGAAGTTAGCACATAAACAACCAGGAAATAACGGGAGAGGAGCAATTAATGGAGACCGAACATGATGAATTCGGCGACAGGAATTAACAGAAATTATAGTGACTAACAAAACATGAATCCTCCTCGCTCTCGTCTCTGAGCTTCCTACTCTCCCTCGGCCTGGAGAGTAGGGAGGGCGGTGCCTGTGTGGCAGCTTTAAATAGGAATTAGCAGCATTTCATTGTGATAGTGATTGAGTATGGGTCCCCGGGGTGGATCTGCTCATTGTTACTTGGCCTTGTAAATCTACAATAATCCTCCCAGCGCAGGCCAGAAACACACACATACACATATTAATACTGTACATACACATGAATATGAATACTGTACGTGCATGCTTATTTTCTCCAATAGCAAAATAAGTGCATAAAAATTGATCCACGATGGCACCTCGACTCAACACACGAGTTTAAAACTGGACATTCATCACAAAACCATTTACACGGACCTGCACTCCAGTTTGTCTCTTGGGGTCTGTTAGAATAACTTTCTCATGCAGACTTTAGTTACTTACACTCACAACTGTTCACACTGCTTATTTTTTAACATTTGGCCTCCACCCACTCGTTCACCCACACAAACACACAGACACGTGGTTGGTTAAGAAACAGTGAGAGTGCAAAAGTAGCTCACAGCTTGCTGACTGGCTCTATAGCGAGTCAGGGTTCGTGTGTCTCTGCACTTTACATATTTTCACATCTTGCACCAGTTTGTGAACCTCACTAAACCCGGCGCAATGAGATCACTGCCAAAGCTTGATCACCTGACAATGTTCAGCACTTAAGTCTGAACTGGAGATGAGAGGTGAGCCAGGTGCACGGTCCTTGTTCAGTACACAGCAAAGAAAGCAGATTGTGTAAAGAAAGGTCTGCGAGGTCGAGTTGGTCAGTGGTGCAACAATTATTCACGTCCTTTACTTAAATAAAAGTACAACCACATGTGCAGCACTTTGGTCCACCTCTGTTGTATTGAAATGTGCTATATAAATAAATCTGACTGGATTTGAAATATTACTACTTAGTTACAAGTAAACTGAAAACTTTACTTAAATATGATGTAGATTACCCCCCTTCGGAGTTTGTGTCATTACGTATATATTATAATATTTTGCTCATACCTGAACATGTAAGCATCATTTTTATGTAGCAGTTGGCAGAAGTAAACTTTAACAGTTACATACACTGTTGGCAGTTTTATTTTGTAAGAATGCACATATATAACAATCATAGGTTTGTTATATTAAATCTGAATACGCAAAATCATTTTAGCTGTCATGTGAAGTTTGTGGAATATAAAATGCAATATCTCCCTGTCAACTTGCAGCAGAAAAGGGAGATACTGAATAGATTTATGAATGAGTTTAACATTACACCTATCCTTTTGTTAAACTAGACTTCAACCATCAGTTTCATTAATGTCCAACAAATCTGACCCCAGCTGTTTGAAGTGAATTACAATGCATTTATCACAAATATATAAGAATATAATAAAAACCAGCAGTTGTCTATTAGCATGCTCTGCCCTCATTTATTTGCATGCACTCATCTCTGCCCACAGACACACAGGGCCCGAGTGCACACTCAGAAATTGTATCTGCTGCTCTCTCTGGCATGCACTTTATATACCATTTTCATATTTAAGCGCACAGTGGGTAAAGGCTCCTGTGGTGCACAGTAGGTGTTGTGGAAATAAATATTTTATACTGGAATCTAATTGCATTTTGTGGCCCTGAGCGCCCTACCAGACAATCTGCAATTCTGCTCTAATGGCTCCTCACTGTATGTTGGGGGAACACACACACACACACACACACACACACACACACACACACACACACACACACATACAATCTGGTTTATAGACTGGACTCAGCATTCAGGAAGCTCTCACACGTCTGTGTTTAGTGTCTCTCGTATGTCAACAGGTCATGAAACTATGTATGTTTATGTTTATACATTTAAAGGAGGCAGATTACACTCAATCTCAGGCAGAATCTGTGAAGCATAGTCGTAAAAATACCAAATCAATATCCACTACAGGATCCAGTATTTACCACTCAGATGAGGGTTTAAACCACTCCAACAGGAGCCTGGCAAAGCTCCATCAAACCTGGAGGACAACTAGCAGACAAATCCCAAGACCCTGGTTTTAATGTGGGAATCAAAATACTCATCAGGGCGAAAGCTGGCCTCGGTTTTGTTTTTGTCTTTCAATATGGGCTGATGGATGTTGTACAGAGAGGATGCTGGACCAGCATCGCCCTCCACACACACACAGAGCGCAAACAAACAATTGGTCACATAGTCAAACATCATTTTCTAAAGGTGGAGCTGCTAAAACAAAACAACTCAAAGTCTGCTGCATCACTGCCTGTGTCTGTGCGTGCTGCAGGGCTGCAGAGGTCCACAGAGACACCTTTAGGAGAACCCAGTGTGCTGAGAGTATTGGTGATGCACAGTCACAGGATGGGCTCAGCGCAGCGCAGAACTCTGATGTGGTTTTCTGCTGGCACACAGCCAGCATTTACATATGAATAAATATGAGGGGGAAAGAAATCAAATAAATAAGAGGACAGCAGGGAAAAATAATCCTGTTAAAGATCAAACAGCAGGCTCCCTTTCCCCTCCTCCTGCCTTCCACTCCTGCCTCCATTTTCCTCCAATTTACACCTATATTCCTTCGCTCGTCTCTACTCCGCTCATTGCCCCCTTTTTCCATCTTCTGGCCAAGTCTACCTTCAGTTTTAATATTAATTTCTGTCTCTTCCTCGTCCTCTTTCTCTCCGTCTGTGCCCCCTTCCCCCCCCCATCCTTCATCTCCTTTTCGATTTCATGGCCAACATCTTGCGCTCCTTCCTCGTTCCCTGTCCAGTGCTCACTCGTTGGCCTCTCTCTCTCTCTCTATCTCTCTCTCTCTCACACCCTCCAGTGCAGAACTAAATGGAGATTAATGAAGGGAGGAAGATGTGTCTGTCATCCAGACAGTCTGATGCAGCCACCACAGCCACAGTAAAGTACTGGATCTATTCAAAACACACTAGGGAAAGCTTTAATACTTCTCCAGCTGAGAAGAACGACAGATTAGCGCTCCACTTCTATTTAAATGATTTATAAATACTAACCATACTGCTGAAGCAGGCATCCCTTTCTATTGTGATGTAAAGTATTTGGTATGTGGGTTTTCTCTTGTCTTCCTCTCATTTTTATCCTATCGCTGTAGGATATTCAGAGCACACCCCGGCGTCTCATTTCCTCCCTAAGTTTAAATCCTGACAACTGACGGCCACTCGCTGCTCGCACGCCAGTCAAACCGCTCTGATAAGCCCCGCAGGAAATTGACTAAAATTCTAGAGCCACATCTCCCACATCACATCCTTCCACCACCCATTATGCCCTTGGGTAGAGGTCAAGCAGCTTTCACTAATCGCACATGCAAATTTGTGCATGTTATACAGTGCGAACGTGAGGGTGATGTAGGAACCATGTCCATAATTTACAGTTCATTACCAGTGACGAGTTACACTTATGTCTGAACACCACTTTGTACTGATGTTGGCTTTCTCAGTGAAGTTATGGTCGAGCTAAAGCATTAAAGAAATCTTAAAAGTAAGTATTGATGTGTACAGATGATGTGTGCGTGTGTGTGTGTGTGTGTGTGTGTGTGTGTGTGTGTGTGTGTGTGTGTGTGTGTGTGTGTATTCAGAAATAGAAGGACAGGAGCCTGCTGCATGCTGCGTGAAAGATTTCTGTTGGACAGCAATAAAATTCTCTGGACTTACCTGTTTTTCTTTTTAACATATCGTAACCTTGTTCCCTTTATATTCCGATGATATCACATTACAATGCTTTCTTATTGAGATGATGAAGATAAGACTGAATCTAATAATGGATGTAGCCTCCAGGTTTGAAAAGTGAAGCTAATAGGGAAGTGCCTCACAGTACGATACCACTGAGGGCCATTAGGGGCTGGTTGAAAAAACTCTGGCTCCAATAGACTCCCACTTAACTCTCATGAAATACAAAGTCAACTTTTTTTTCCAAATGGTTATGGTGTCATTTACCAAACCTTCTCTTTTTGCTCACTATTCTGATGGCCCTTCTGATAACAATTACATATTTAAGTGGATATTATGACTATAAGTGAGGTGTTTCTGAACTCGGGCCTGGTTTGATTGACAGGCCTGTGGTTCCGGTATAAGTGGGCGGGCTCTAAGTCAGATCCACCCTCCTCCCAAGCTGGTCCACATATGGTCCCTTCTGGCTCTAAAAAAACCAAGATGGCGTTGGTTAAACGTCAGACTGGAGGCTTTAAAACATCAGTTCCCAAACCAATGTGTGATATCACTGTGGGTTGCTGCTTAAATATACTGCATGTAACATGTATGAATATATTTGTCGGTGTGCCTGCGACAATAGCGGGACCACGCTCACCCCAAAACATTACAGTTTTGATTAAAAGCAAACCATCTGATGAAGATGATGCATTTACTCACCCGGCTGCACGCATCAATTAAAACCCATCTATAAACAGGCTTCTGCATGCCACATTTAACACTACAATCAGCTGCTTATACCCAAACACTCGCTCCCTTATCGGGCTCACATAGACTGTGTAGATTAGCAGCTCTTTATGTGTGCTGTATATTCATCTAACTATTGTGCTGCTTCTACCAGCCTGGCAGGATGGTGCTCTCAAGGCGTAGACATTTCCTCTGGAGTTTTTTTGTAGCAGTGTGCAGAGCAGCCAGGGGAACGCAGCAGGGGGGGACAGGGCTCACGTGACTCCACTACTGGTGAGGAAAAAGGCAGAAAAACCGAGAGGCTGGCACACACAACCGGGACTGCAGTGAAGTCGGCAGGAAGAGTCCTGCGAGGCCGTCACAGATATCCTTGGAGGAACTCCATAACATGAAAGCATCTGCCCAGTTAACACCGACTCCAACTCCCTGCATCTGTTTTTTGAGTTCACAACAAAGAGCTCTCTTACATGGACAGAAATGACCTGAAATCACAAACGCACATCTACTGAGCAGTGCAGTGAAGCTTCGATACATAAGATAGTGACCTAAAAAGCTGCAGGATGAGTTGATGCTTCGAGACAGGAAATGGCAGAAATTGTCCTTGTAACCCTCCATCTGTAATTAAAAAAGCAACTCTGACATTCAAGTTCATTTGAACAGCTGGTCTTGACCTTCCCTACTGGCTACATTAATAAATGAAAAAACAGGGAATATTTCATCACTTTGAAAGCAAGAATCATGGAGGGTCTTTGACTTTATTTTCAGCATCTCCTTATATCTCAGTGAGGAGACATCCCACCCCCACCTCCACCACACACACACACTCATACATATGAACCTTCTCATCATAATTTTCTCATAACCATCCTCCTGCTCCCACTTCTTCAAAATGCCACAGCAAGAATTGACATCATTAATTGTCATGGAGAGATCTTTTCAACCTATACCCCCCCCCCCCCCCCCCCCATTTCTTCTGCTTTTTTTCCCCTCTACATGGCTCCATCCCTCATCCTAATCAGCCCTGTGGTAATACCAGTGTCAGGCTTGCTCATCTGTGACTCTGACATGAAAACTGCTGGGAGCCGGAATCTAACTCACATACTGTACACCCACATAAGGAGGTAGGTATTAACAAGCTAACGTGTACAACCACAAATAGAATTAGAGTCCGGTGATGTTTGTTGGTTAAAAGAAGGCTTTACATAACATGAGTGTCTCTGCTGATCGAAAAAAAAAGAAGCACAAAGCTAAAAAAAAAATAACTAAAGGTTAGGAAAGAAAAATCTGGACACCTCACAAACCACACCGCTTTCTCAAAGAAAGCAGGTGGGAGGTTCAACAGTGAAATAAACGCCTCCTGCCTCCTCTGCAACACTCTTATCACAACCCGCTATCACACTAAAGTGTGTAATGTACCCGTCAGTCCACCAGAGGATAGGTGTGAAAAGTACAAGCATGTATGACCCGACCGTTAAGGAGGTCATGTGGCCATGTAGGAGTTATAAAGTGATAAAGTATACTTAAAGAGGAGGTCAGAGGTTGTTGGATGGAACAGACACAGGAGGCCAGTGTTCGAGTCCATGAGAAAGCAAAAAGTTACTTACATAATGTAACAGATTTAACTTCTGTAACTCCATTTTCTGTCAATTTAAATAAGGAGACTGAGCCGCTCTGCAACTTCTGTCATCCAGGAAAGCTGCATTAGCGGGCGGGGGGGAGACATTGCTAGGCAGCGAACCGCATGCTAACAGGTAGACTCTAGCAGCTGTTGCAATTCACAACCCAGCGAGGGAGGACTGCTAATGCACCCTAGGCTTTTATACTGATTCCTGCGTTAGGGGAGGACTCATGGGAAGGATCCCTCCATGTCATCGTAGAATTACCGTTTCAGCCCCACCCCAAAAAAAAATCCCGAACTGACAAATGATCAACAGTTTAATTGGTGTAACTCGACAATTCAGCACAACACGAGCTTCAGTCTTTTCACGTTTCTAACATCTACTTTCATATATATATAACGTGTTTTAAAGCAAAATCTCAGAATTAACTTTACACATTTGTGATGTTGCTTATGTAAAATTACGTTTGTTAACCCAAACTTTAATCCTTTCCTGACCCTAATCAAGAAGTTTTGGTACTTAAACTTAAAAGCACCTTCATTTTCACGCCCAGGCGAGGCAAAGCGTGACACTGGACTGACGGGCATATTACTACGTTACTTATTACCAGTGTTGATCCTCTAATTCAATCCTCTAATTCTAAGGTAAGGCCTGCTAACAACACAGTAAAGCTGTGAAACTGTACTGCTGACCATCTATTCAGACAGAAGAGGGGAACTAAGACAGCTGAGAGGATGACAGAAACGGCAGAAATGTGGCTCAAAAAGTCATCACTGAAGGAGAATTGTGTTTCTGGGGTAAAAACTGAAAGTCTATGTATATATACTACATCAAAAAGAGAGAGTAACAGCAAACACGGGATGATTTTTTTTTTTATTACCAAAGATGAAAATGTATCCTGTGTAAAGCCTTGATAACTGCTATCCTCCCATTAATCTTCACTTTAGCATTTACCTTGGTGGTTTTCTCTCTATGGAATCGTGCTGCTTCCTGCCAATCATTTTATGTATCATAATGCTGCGCTATTTTCCATCTTTCACTCTGCACACACTTCTGTCTAATTCATATGCTAATTATTATTTTAATTCCATTTCCCCTCCCCTTCACTTGCAGTGTTCACTTTCTCATCCACTGTGTTAATGTCGGCACTCCTCTTATTTCCCTCCCACCCCATTCCTCTTTTCTCTCGTCTTCACCTCCTCTTTTGATCTGCGAGTTGAATTATTCAATCTTATCCGGGCTTTTAATTCTCTTGATTGAGCCAATTACCTCCTGGCTGGATCAATGTGGGAAAGGTAATGATTTAAATGGCTGCCGCATAAAGCCACAAAACCACTTCAACTGCTGCGAGAAGGGGAAAAAGGAGGGAGCGTGGGGAAGAGGAGGAGAAGGAAAGAGCAAAGGAAGGCGGTTTAACAGAGGTAGGGAAATGAATATCCTCTCTTTAACACAACCGTGCATGATTCAGCATGTACGTTTAAGTGCTTCATTTTGTGTCCCTGAATCTACCTGCTGGATGCTACAATGTAGAACCATGCAGGGGAGGCAGACTGTGCAAACCCAGTTTCCTCAGGGATTATCTAAAATGTATGGGCTCTGTGGAAACTGGGTCAGTCTGATCCTAAACGGTGCCATCGTAGCAGAAACCCACTAAGTCAATATCCTTCAGTATCCCACATACCGTCACTAGCTTGTCATCTTATCTCTCACGTGCTGCTCGAGTTCATGCAAAATGTACAACCCCGTGCACGCACGCACGCACGCTCGCATGCACACGCACACACACACACACACACACTCTATTCCCCATCACTGCGACTTGTCACCTCCTGTTGAGCGAGCTGTCCCATCCCATTTGGCCAACCTCCTTCATCCTCCTATCTATTATTGATGTAAGGGAGCATTGTATCTAAATGCAGCTCTGCCTGTGAAGAGCACTTCAGCCTGGAGGGAACCGGGGAAGCAGGCCAATGGCTGGGAGCTCCTACTGGGTTCGCTCTGGGGGAGAGTCACTGATGGGATGGATGAGTGGTTGGGCAGGTGGTTGTCTTGGGCTTGGACTTGGCCTGACACAGATATTTGTGGCAAAGAAGTTTCTCCTCATTTGTATCATCAGACAGACAAGGAATGTGTGACATTGCTGGATTTATTAAGCTTTAAAAAAATAATAATCTGTTTTATGTACATTAAGTGTACATACTGTATATGTAAATGTTTCATATGGCTTTATTAAGATAAGAAACAGAATCTACGAACCTGTACTGGAAATTGATAAATTTTATATTTGTTAAAAATTCTGTTACCCACTTTAGATAGACAGTGATCAATCATTAAGTGATTCCAGTTATAGAAGATGTACTCAAATATTTTACTAAAATAAAAGCACAAATGCAGTAATTTTAAAATACTCCACTGGAAGTAAAAGTCCTGCATGAAAAATCCTACAATACATAAGTATAAGCAGCAAAATGTTGTTGAAGTATTACAGTAATTGTAATACTCTGACTAATATAAAATTATAAATGGCATTATTAAAATATTGATAGTGAATCATCGGTGTGTAAGCAGCATATCAGTGTTGTAGCTGCTGCAGGGGGAGCTAGTTTTAACTACCTTGTTCATTTTTATAAACAGGGACAGCAGGTAAATCTAAGGGTTTTGAGATGATTACTGGGAAAGGAAATAAAACAAATTCAATTCTGATCCACAAATCTATTTTCAGTTTTTCTGTGATCTTTGATTTTTTTTGTGAGGTATTGGATCATTTGAATATTTATTGAAAAAAAAAGATTAAAAAAACTCCTCGACGTCTGAAATGTGACCCTGACTACACTGTTTTTTTGTTAGATGTCAGAAGCCAAACAGGTTGAAACCTACTGGTTTAATCTTTAACAATGCAGATTTTAAAAGCTTCCTACTGTGTAAAATCAGTAAACTTTTCAAATACATGTGGTGGAGTATAAAAGTACAATATTTTCCTCTGAAATGTAGGGGAGGTGAAATATAACAGCATTAAATTGAAATACTAAAGCAAAGGAGAAGTATCTCAAAATTGAAACACGAGTACAGTACCTGATAAACTACTTAGTTTCTTTCCACTACTGGAGGATTCTCATTGGCTTACATGCAGCATAGAAAGTATTTTATTAGATATTCATAATTTAATTATCAGTCGTGCAGTGGGCATGAATAAAAGTCGAAAATATAAGAAGAAAAACAGCAGATACAATTTTTAATAACTTCTATTTTGACATTGAAAAAACCCTCAATAACTCAAAATAAGCCAATTCAGTGTGTATGCATTAAATGTATTTTCTCTACAAATGATAATTGAGAGAATATTGACATGTTTAAATCATCTTTATGTCTGTTCAGCTGCAGCTTTACTTTGACTTTGGTGCTTATGTAGACATGACATTGAGATGATACACATCCGGGTTACATGGGACATGTCTGGCAGGAGCATTATGGTATAGGTCAACATTTTTGGAAATATTCACTTTCTTGCCAAATGAGGATTAAAGGAATTGTACAAAAAAAAAGGCCACATTTCTCTTCCCAAGAAAAGTTTGGTGCTCTAGGTTTGGATTTTTTTTAAATTTTAAATATGACTTTTATTCGTTTAATATCCAACAAACACAACATTAACAGTACGACTCTATTCTCATAATGTTATTGAGGGAATAAATGTACCTTGTACTTCTGGTTTTGTGCGGAGCCCCAGCTGAAATCCTGTCCCCCTTCTCTGATCACATACGAGCTTTAAGTGCAGCACCTTTGTGGGCCATTTGAAGTCCATCTGAGGCACTTAAGTAAACAGTAAGGAAAACCACCAGCAGTTTTGGTTGCCACAGCGACTAGAGACAAGTTCTGTCGGAGATGTCAGTGGTGATCGGTTCCCTCTAAGCGAGATGATGTTGAAGAGGCAGTGGAGGCTGAGGAGTACAGCTGCCTCTTCAAACTCTTCACTCTCTTCCTCTGTCGAACAGGACTGTTTTCTATGACGGGCCGTAGATCCACTCAGTACCTGCTGTCTTTGTTTATTCAATGCTCATATTCCCACTTCCTTTTGGTTTCTGTCAAGTTTCTTGGTAAATATGCAGACTTACCAGAAACGATAATGTCAATAAATTAACAACTCATATTTTTTTTCAGATATTATATGTCTATTATGCATGAATAACTTAGAAGCAGCTTCTTATAAAGAATTGCCAACCTTCATCTTAGCATTTGCCGGATCACAAATATCAGAACAAGTTAAGAGTGTTGTTATTTCCTTGAAAAACAAATTGTTCAACACTGAATCATAAATTGCTCCCATTGTGCTGTTTTACTTCACTGGATTAACAATACCTAAATTAATTAGTTGCCTTTTTTTAAACTTCATATTGATAGACAACTTGTATTTGTGTTTTATATGAATCGCCCTGTTTTTCTTTGTTGTACAAAACACCGCTTTCAAGTTGTTTGCATTATGTGATTATTGTCTGTTTTATGTCTATAGCGGCAGTTGCTTGAATTTATTTTCTCATTAAGTAAAATCCACATATTTAGCGAAGATGAGTTGATAAAACAAACAACAAAGAACTAAATCAGTCATGTTGCCAGATTCAGTGGTGTTAGAGAATGACAGGGAGACTGACGTCACCAAATTCACTTTGTGAATTGACAGAGTGGCCACAATTTATTGCGGATGGTTTCTACTTGTTGCACCCTGATGGGTGTAGATCTTGGGTTAAATTTGAAACTATTGGAGCAGCCTTTAGCTTTCGGCCATGAAAATCAAATGCATATGTTGTGCAGCAAAATTCACGATATTGTAAACAACAGTGACCCTTCCCCAATGTGAGTCCAACGCTCTGCCGGTAAAGGAACATTGCAGACTTCGGCGCCAAAGAACGATACTACTCGAAGCCTCACCTTTAAAGCTTCAATTGCTTGATATATGCTGCTACTACTATTTATATCACTTCATCTTGCTATAACATCACTGCCATTGCTGGAACTTCATTTCACAACAAACACTTGTCTTCAATGTCATTGCACTTAGCCACCCACACTGAATGATCAGCCTTTCAAGGGCTTCATATGAACAGGGTTTCGAGACTTCAATCAGTAAAAAAAACCCAGAAACTGAGCAACAAGCGGATGAACGCAGGCTAACAAAGTGCAGAGGTGAAAGATGCCCAGTGGACATGCACGACTGAAGCTTCAATCACAGATGTAATAAGAGCATTCATTGCTGCGAAGACTGTTCACCAGGAGGACACTCAAGGTCAAACACCTTGAACCAAGATGTTAGAGGACAGTGTGTCCATCAAATTCTATTTTAAAGACCCCCTTTGTTGTATCGGAAGAAAGTTTTATCTTTAAAAGGTTGAAACGTGTAGAACTGTGTGGAAAAGTGTGAATCAAATGCAGAATTAGAAAATGTGAGCAAAAATATTACATACAACAGAAATATTTCATGGTCCCAAATTTGCAGTTTTTTTTCTTTATCTTAACATGATAATAAACTGACAATCAACGAGCCCTGGACCTTTAAAAAGCCATTTGATGACTCCAGGAAATGTGAAACCTTTTTATCGGTTTATTAATGTTTTATACATCAAACAATTAAAAGAAAAAATAATTGGCGGATTAATCCATTATAAAAACAATTACAGCTTGCGGCCCTAACCTGAAAGTTTGTACTGTTGCACACTTATTAATATTTATATGTATTTAATACAGAGTTGATATATACTGTATTTAAATCTACTTCATCTTCCTGTTTTTTTTTTAAATATTTCCAAGATAAATCTCTCGACAAAAAGGTATTTCAAATTAAAATCTGCAGAGGTTTATTACCCAACAATACCTTTTCTTCTTACGTGTGCACAAATTCAATTGTTTTCTTTCATTAATTCAGGATTCTTCTCTGTCTGCATAATCCTGTTTCGTATCCCACACAATCTCTAGTTTTCTGTCCACTCTGCAACTTCAGGCCGTTCACTGTTTTAGCCTTTTTTTTCTCTATTCAGCATCCTATAATCCTGCACACCTCACCTGCCTGACTCAAAGTTTTGCATTTTACCCCACTCTCCAGCTCACCCTCTCTCTCGCTGTCAGCTCCTGCCACTCGCCCTCAGATGGCATAATCCCTGTCATATTGTCACATTACGGGAGTTCAGATGCTAATGGCTGCACTGCTAATCCAGCTGCTGGCAAGTCTGGACCAGTGCCTAAACTCACCCTGCCCAGCTCTGCAGCAGCTGTGCCCTGCTCAGTCATGCCAATGATGCACCAGGGATCAGAGACACACAACAGTCATGCTGGTGGTTGGAGGACTGCATGTAAAAGTGAGCATTACAGAAAGGAGACCTTGATGAATGGTTAGGACTTCAGGAGAAGGTCTGTACTGGAAAGGAGGGAGATGATGGTGAGGGAGGAGGTATATTTTTTCATGTACCAACAAAACTGAAGATGCAGCAGCAGCAGGTCAGGAAAACCATTCTCATCCTCAAGCACAGCCATTTTATCACAGCCAATGGGCATGTCTAAAATATGCACAAGGTGCCTTTGAGTTTAGGCATAAAAAACACTTGGTTAGGTTCACAAAAAGGTCATTGTTTGGGTTGAAAAAAGTGATTTTACATACAAACCATTATTTACATCACGTAAATTGAATAAGTTCATACATTACTTAAAAGAAATCCACGCTGACTTTTTCTTTCTCACTGACTCGAACACCGGCCACCTGGGTGATTGGCTTCCTATGTGGACTTTGTCACTCTTTCAAGGACACCTTGTGTGTATTGCTGTGTTCAAATGGTGTCGTATTTACCGTGTACATCAGACGAGTCCATATGAACGGCCCCTTCTTATGGTATTCACTACGTCAGGACTCAAAATTTTCTATAAGCTTTGAGTTCGCGAGTTGTTTGATGATGTTTACAGAAACGGCAGAGGCCATGGAAGTTCATTTTTCTTGGGATGTTGAGCTAATATTTTGTAATTCTAGTCATGTGGAGTTTGTCTTCACAACTTAGATAATAGCCTACGTCTGAGGAAAGTGTTGATTTTCCCAACGGCCTCATCTTTTCCCTTTGGGCCTTTTCATTTCCTGCATTATGCTGCCCCCGTTAGCTTGCTAAATTGTTAGCGTCTGTGGCTTCTAGACGGCGTCCATGTTGCTGCTGCCTTGCAACAGTGTTTAACGAATGAACCCCTTGAACGTCAAGCATACGGTGCACACGACTTTCCATGTTGTAACCACAAGCTCACGAGTTCCATTTGAACGCAGCATATCTCTCTGACTCTAGTGGCTTTAACAAAATGGCGCTATTTGACGCCCTGAGAATGAGACCGGGCCGAGACAGCCGGGGAGCCAAATTTTTGCAAAGTCTTCCTGAGATACGGATGAAAGTTGTGGCCGTACCCAGAAATCCATTAGTACGTTTGAACAAACAAACAGAGTGAGGGAAAGTGTGGATGTGAATGAAAGTAAGGATTCATAAGAGAGACGCAGATATAAGTCGCTTATTGAGCTGTGGATGTGAATGGGCCTTGGCAGGCAATTATGGTCATTACTGTCTCTTACAATCTTTCAGAAATATAAATTTCCTATTCTATGGGAGACAGGGAGTGTACTTAAGCTACAGAGCATTCAGTGTTTGTTGTGAAATTGTTCCAACAGCTCTCCCATCCATTAGAGGGGGAAAATCGTTTTGCCTATAATCTAAGTATAACGCAACTTATCAAAACTTTAAAGTGAATTAAAACCTCCTACTTTTCAATAAAACATCTGCCCGAAAGCACCATCCCATTAGCGAAAAGCAGGCATTCAGCTACTTCAAAATAATTCTGCTAATTTGGCTGAAACCTCTGGGTTCAATCATTGATGAATGAAACCTACAAGAGCAGGGGATGGAGTGGCACACAGAAGTGGACTGAATACATGATCAGGGATACGAGAGCTCTTTTTGGAAGGGGGCTTGTGCACCAGTGAAAAGGTGGTGTCCCTCACCTTTTCACCTCGAATATTACACCTTATTTTCCCACCCAATCTCTTTCTCTTTCACACACAGACAATACTGATGAGCTTCAGAAAAGGTTGATAAAAGTGCGTGTATATGTGCGTAAGTGTTGGGGGGGTACTTTAGCCTTATGATAGATAGCATTGGCAGGCAAATGTCCTATTAATAGTTGAATATAGTACATCAAAATCAACTCAGAATCACATTAAGCACATTACATTAGAGGCTGAACTGCCCTGTTAACTTAATTGGTGTGTTTTAGGGCAAAATCAAACCTAAAACAGGGACGAGCAAATTCAATTCTGAAGTCTGAAACACAATGATTAGATATCATTAGTCATTAAATCAGGAAACAGAGCCTTGCGATCTCTGATTGTAAAATAGGCCCGAGAGAAGAGATGCAGATAGCAGCTCTTGCATAAACACACAAACTCTCATTCCAATCTTTCAGTTTGTAAAGAGGGAGACCTTTGACCCTCAAACAGATCAAAGTTTGGAGAGTGGATGCAGGGCCTGTGTACTCAGCTCTTATGCACACAACGGCTTGCCTCCTTTCTGTGTGTTCATGCTGTTTACCATTCATTAGACTGGGAGATGTGTCTATTACAGTGAAAGCCTGTGAGTTGTGGTAGTACGTGCAGCACATCGTAATTTACTCACTAAATTTAACAATAATATATAACAGAATTCAAAATGATACAGCGTCAGTCCCACTATAAACAAACAGACAGATGATGTACGGATAAAATTGGGGACATCTGCTGTCATGTTTTTATTCCTGGCACAGGAATGTCACTTTAAAAGTAAAATATGAAGTAATTTGGAGGAGACTCTGAAATGTCTTATTTCAAAGAAGGAAAAGGAAATGTAAACCAGTAACAGAGTATTAGATATATTCACCTCCACATTCACCATTGCCATAACAGTTCCTTATTATGTCACTACAAAGCATATGTTGCAGGGAAGCGTCAGTATGCAGCAGCCGGCTAAAATGAACGTTCTTCGAGGAATTGAGCTGTTCCCGATGTGCGCACTAAACCTCTTTTTTTTCTCCTACCTTCACTCTGGATTGCTGAACGGGGCCCTGAGCTGACGGGGGGATGAATTCACCCAACACAAAACAACAACACCACCAAGTTTGAGAGACAGATTTTAAATGGAAAATTCCTGAGAAGAAATTTAGATGAAAAGAAACTGAGGGAGAAAAAAACGGGGGAAATAGAGTTCTTTCCTGTTATTGTTCAGTCTTTATTCCTGGTTTGAAGAGAGGGTCTGTAGGTCGCAGTGGTTGGGAATGTTCACTGAGAGGATTGAAAGAGAGAAATCCGTATCCGTGATTGGCTGAGATTCCCAAAGGACAATCGGTGAGAGTTGAGGAAGCCTCTGAGGCTAATCTATCATTAGCATTCTCAAAGAAGTACTGGGACTTGGACAGAAATACACAAAAACACACGTACAAACACGCAAACATTTGCCTGATTTCCACAGTTATACACGTACATGTGGACAGACTATATCCTGCAACAATGCTCCAAAATCAGATAAAACAAATACCAAAAACTAGATCAATATAGAACTGCAACCATTGGTCTATTAAGTGACAAGTACTTTGATAATCGATTTATGTAATTTTAGAAGAAAATATAGCAAAGATTTGTTAATTCTGGCTTCTCAAATATGAAGATTTGTAGGGGTTTTCTTATTTTACAATGTAGAAAATAAAATATAAGGTTTCAGACTATTGGTCAAACAAGAAATCTAAAAGCATTATCTTGGGCTCTGACTTTTTAACCATTTTGTGAGATATATCAACTAAACACAAATAAATGTATTCAAAATGACACAAGACTTCTTGCTGATTAAAGACTCTGCAACGCTGATAACTGCAAATCCACATGACACAACTCCATAAACTGAAGATGTAAAAATTCACAAAAAAATATTTAGGGGAAGGAGAAAAGGGCCAAAATGAAGACACCTTATTATGCACAAAGACACATAAGCTGAGAAACACACACCAACAGACTTTGATTCTGCGAGTCCATTGTATGGTAAACACAATGAGATCTGTTCCAGTAATGAGGCGAGCCAGAGCTGTATTGATCACATGCAGTGGATCAGACGACCTCTGTCAGTCCCCCAGAGCCCACTTTATACAGCCCGAGAACCCAACACAATCTCCTCTCGTTTACCACTTTACATCTATCTCTCTCACCCCTCCTGCCTCGGCATAACAACTCATCCTCTTGGTCCATTTCAGAGGTTTTCCTTCCTCTTGCACTTTTTTTTTCTTCTCCTTCTCATCTTTTGTTGTCTCATCTTTCTCTCTGCTTCCATGTATCAGCCTCCTTATTTATGTAAATCCATTTGCTGCGAGAATGAAGCTTGTCTAATGTCCTGAACACTGCTGGATTTCATGCCATTTCTTCCTGGTAACGGTAGAATAATGAAAATGTAAATAGCGTTAAGCTGGGTAGCTTAAGACAACCTCTTAATGAAGGCAGAGAGAGAGAGAGAGAAAGAGGAGGCATTTTTAGCTTCAAAAGAGTCCTGACGTCAACAGCTACATCATCACATACAGCAAGCCACTGAAGCATGTGTATGGGAACCAGCTAGACAGAGGACAATATAGGATTTCAAGATGTGTGGTAAGAGCTGACTTCAAATGAAGCCTCAAAGAGTACATTTCAACTGGTAGGCTCCATGCACCATTCACTTTCTCTCGTGTTTGTTTCTTGAGGCTTCTGCTCTAGTTGTCATTCAGTCTCTAGGGAACAATCTCAGCCTGTAATCGGAGGAGACATTAATCACGCTTTGGTTTTGCCTCACTCTGATACAGCTGTCCATTAGAGGGATAAACCTAATATTTTGTGAGAATTGATGGTATCTATTCCCTCTGCCTGAACACGGGTGTTGCTTTTTTACACATGCGCTTATCCAGGAGAGTGAGGGGGAGGCGGTTATGTAAGAAGGGATCCAGGAGGGCTTCCCTTGAGCTTTGGATGGAGAGTGAGAGGAGAGAGCAAAGGAGATGAACACAGTATGTGAGCGGAGGGAACGACACAAAATGGGGCAGAGGTGCAGAAAGGTGACCTCCCGTGTGTTGCTGGTGAATAGATTGAGTGAGTGAAGGAAGAGGGGGAGGGGGAAGAATAAACCAGAATAATTAGTGATTTCAAACAGTGATTAGAGAAGAGTGAGTCAGGCACAGGGGAAACAAGAGAGGCAGAGAAACGAATGCGAGATGAACCAGGCTGAAGGAGGGAACCTTCCGAACCCAGAGAAGTGTTTGCTGTCACCTTTCTAAATGTCCTGTGACTCCACATAGATTGTGAATCTACTTAGGCCGCAAAACAGCATGTGTGCCCTTGCTATCCTGCTCAACCTTGGGATAACTCTGCATTAGCACATCAGGCTGTTAAGTCAATCCCAGAGCTACTCAGCCAAATAGACCATTGGCTTGATCTTTGATTGTAAAAGCCTGCCAGCCTGGCAAGTTAATCCCAGAGCGCAGTAGGCCAATCAAGTTGTCAGGCCAGGGCTCACCGTCAATAACACATTTAGGTCAAAGAGAAAGGCATGAAGCAGGCCTGATCTTCTAGAGACATACCTCCATCAAATCAGAAATACAGTATATATTAAACAGTCCAAGTATATAGCTATACATATGTGCAAGAAGTTGATTTTGTTTTTACATATTTTTATATATATATATGTATAAAAAAGAAGGAATAAAATCAACATAGGATTGGGGATTTTGCTGGATAACTTGTTATAGCTGCCTTATTTATTGATCTGCACTCAGGCACAAGAAACTGTTATTGTGCAGTCACCAGAACCACCCATGTCTGCAGTGGCACAGAAAAATGAACTCTAAACAGAACAACCTGGTGGCGGTGGAACGGTGAAGGACGAGGGAGTTGTTGGAGGCAACAAGAGGAGTGTAAAAGATGGGGAGACAACGCAGGAAAAGATTGAAAGAAATAAAGAGCGATATAGAGAGAGGGTAAAAGAAAGAGACAGAGGCAGACAGCACTATTTACGGTAGATTAGTTGTTATGGTGATAAGCAGAAGGGAAAGGAAGGGATGTAGTTGTCAGGGTGATGGGGCTGCACTGGTCTACTAATGATATGTAAAAATAACTGTGCTTAGAAATCTCCCTACCTTTGCAAACAAAACAAAAACCCGTGCTAACACACATACACACAAAAACATGCTCAGATGAATACACACAAAGCAGTCTGGGGAAGCAGATTCCTCTCATTAGAATATGGAGACATACTCAGATTCCTTCCCCACTCTTAAATTTTCGTAGGTTTTTGGCTAATGAGGGGGATGGTAGGTAAACACCGGGGATGCTTGTTTGTGTGTTTATTCCTGTGTGTAACGTCTGTAGGTCTGTGCTTAAAGGCCTAATAACAGCATCTCTGAGTGCACATCACTCTGACAGCAGGAGATGACTGAGGACTGTGGGTAATTGTAGTTTAAATGGCCTGGAGGGGTTTCTAGAATGCTGGTCTTTGTAGTTTTACTGCCTGCGGTGTAACCTCTGGGTTTTCCAAAGGCATTTAATGTAATCACTGTCAAATAGCAATCAAACACACCCCAATATGCCAAGCGCTAACAAGTAATATGTCATAGTAATGTCATTAATTATGCAATGCATACTGTCTGCTGCGTTCAGTGGTTGAATGTAACTAAAAATATATTTACTCAAGTACTCAATTTGAAGGTGGTTGTTAAGAAGGATTTAGAAATCAACTCTTCTGAGTGTGCCTACATGGACAGAATCCCTGTTTTGTGTCTTATCCTGTTTTTGTGTGTGTTTTTTTTTTTTTTTTTTAATCATATTAGGGATATGAAAAACATGGGTATTCATGTCCCTTTACACATGATTATAACAGTATTTGGGTATCTGTTAATCTGTGTACAGTTGTACACTTGAATAGTTTGTTGTTTTTCATGGTTCATTTTTGACGTATTGTATCAAGTTTGTGTTAATGCTTACCTTCTTAGTTTTGTTGTGAAGTCCAATGCTTTTATTTTGAAGGATTAGTGCCCGAAATATAACAAAATTACTCTCACAACACAGTGAAAAAAATTACCAGTATGACTGTTTTTGTTTGTGTAGCACCTGGCTGATATGAGCAAAGGGATGCTAAATATTTTATTTCATGCTTTAAAGAACACTGAGTAACATTCTTGTACTTTTATGCAGAATTTCTGTGGTTTTAAATTTGAGTACTGATGAATTTGGGGAATTTTAAACCGACCCTGAAATTGTTTTCAAACTGATTAGTGAGCCAACAAACAAAGGTTTCTGGGAAAACTACTTACTTGTAAACAGAGCACACACGCAGCCGCTATATCTCAGCCATCTAATGCAGACTAAATTGCCTTGATGTCGATAAAAGTGTCTAATGGCACTTCTCATTTACCAACATTTAATTATCTAACAGATTATTTCTGTTGTAGATATAAATCCACTCATTTAAACGTGTACACACACACACACACACACCGTTACGGCAGTGCAGAATATTACATTTTATTTACTCGTGTCACTAACATGAATGATTCTCTGGAATAATTGCTTCATTATCAGTGGAGACCAGCACACACACATGTTACACCACATGTTTCTCTAATCATGTCTTCACATTGCAACATACAGCCTCCAACCTAAGCATCACACCACAACACACAAACGGCATCTCTCTCACGCGCGCATACACATACAAACATACATACATACATACATACATACATACATACATACATGCAGTTTTCCTGAGCATACATTAACTAGAGGAAGTAATTCTCAGGCTGTGGTGGTCTTTGAATACAAACCTTTAGAGGGAATTTAAAGACCTACTGTCTAACAAATATTTAAAGTCATGCAGTTTATATTCTCAAGTGTAACCTTATACCTATGCTTTAAAAAACAGATGTACCTTTACTGTGTATCACTGAAAAGATTTAGAAATGCTGGTTTGTTCTGTTCCCTCCACACCTTCAAACTCTTACTACCAAAACAAAAATATAAAATTGTCTATCTTTGACAGAAGATACAATCAACATCTTCCTTGGTCTTTACCTTAAGCAAAACAGTCGTACAGTCGTGCAGTCAAATGCAATCCTGTCTTCCTATACAAAATAATTATGTTATGACTCCATTCATTGCCTGCATATGTTTTTCTATCCTGAGGCCGTGCAGCTTTTGTGAATCGAGCAAAGAAAATAGACTTCCTATCTGCACAATGCGCCATCTAGGGACAGTCTGGCTTTCCACAAGAAAGCCATTTAATCTCCAGTAGTCTGCATGTGATCAATCTCCCAGCACAGTGTTACTGCAGCGCGGGCCATTCCTCATCATTTAGAGAGAGAGCGGTATTGACCAGGCCAGGACAGCCTCCACGGTGCGTCTGTGTGTGTGCTATGAGCCAACAGGAAACAATAAACCAAAAATGTCCAGTGTGTATATCCTGTGCTTTGTTTTCTCCATCATAGGCTTGGATGGGCATGCATGTATATTTATGAAATGTGAATTTCTGTGTATACCTGAGGGGCAAAACCAGCTGGTTAACAAATGGAAATATTCACACATCTTCAAATGTGTCGGCTTGTTTCCACGTATATGTCTCATGATAAAGCACCTGGTCATATTCTCCACTTCTGATCAATACATCCCCAGTTCGACAGTCGTGCTTGGCGGCTTACAGCAAGCATACACTCCAAGGATAAGCACAGGCTTGTAAATGAGCATCAAATGCAATTGGCTTAGCACTGTGATGCAAAAAAAAGAGACAGGAGGGAGGCTGAAATTACTCTTGAATGGGGAGCATCGTTTTAGACATGTCAAGTAGAAAGGTTCAGGGAGATGAGTAGTTTATTTGGAAACTAGCTTCAGTCATATATTATGTGTGTATGGATGTCAGAATGGACATTTGATCTGTCAATAGACTATTACACCCTTTTCCTGACCGAGACATGAGAGGAATGAATGTTCAATACAAGCATCTAGGAAGCCTCGGGAGTATGAGACAGGCATGACAAGTAGAGACAAGGTCTCGCTACATCTTATTTGTGTATGTAATTTAGCTCATCTTCCTGACAGAGGAAATGTATAGACAGGCACCTTTCAGTTTTCAAGTGTCACCAAAATTGCCGCAGTATGATTTGTGAAACGAAAGGAGAGCACCTTGACAAATAAATTAACTGACTGACAGGCTGGCTGGATTTCGGATTCCTGTCTTCGCACTTATCGAGTGGTTATTCCGGCATCTGCTCCACGGACTTCATCTCCCACACTGCCTCGGGGCCCTGTCAGATTTACTGTTATCCATGGCGGGCTCTTATCAGGGATTTGGAGCGGGACTTTGCAGAGTCATCTAGAATATTGGCTGCATCGTTTTTTTATCCCCTCTCAGAGAAACAGCAAGAGGCCAAGGTTGGGATATCACAAGTCACATGAATACAGTCACACACTGCATACACACTTATGCACGCACACACACACACACACACACACACACACACACACCTCTGACATCCCCTACTGGGATCATTGGGTAGCAATACCCTGTCATATCAGAGTATATAGACAGCGAGCTGACTGCAGTGTTTTTTGCCGTAGTCACAGCTTGCCGCATTCTCTGCAGATCTAAGCCATGTTTGTTTTTACAGTTACACTTTTTTTCTAAAATGGTTCAGGAACCACCAGCTATATACAACAATACAGACTCTGTAAAGGCACAGTCCATAGTTTTTGTTTCTGGATATGGGAACTACAGGTTCATTTGCTACAGACTTTTAGTTATTGATAAAATAGGCTTCTCAGCAGACCATCGAAGCAAATAGGCTTCAAAAGTCATTTTCACAAACGTTCCTGACGGACACAGACTTTTTAAAAATATTAAACTCTGCAGCCGCTGTTTTGGGACTATTTTTACCTGATTTCACAAAACTACCTCGTTTACATGTAAACCAGTTGTCGACGTCAGCGTCTCCACACAGGAACAGGGTAGGGAGTTTTATTGACGGGTGTCGAGTATTGGCCCTTTCATTGAAAGACGGGAATTATTAATGCGAGGTTCAGATTTTGTGTCTGAAATCTTTGCAGTTATCCATTTATCTACATCGTACCTTTAACACGTCGTCAACGATCACATTAAAGGCAACTGAGTTAACTCACACACTCCACATATTTAACGTAAAGCAATGCCTCCGCTCTGTAAAGTGTATTACACAGAAAGGCTTCCATTCTTGCATTGGAGCCGAGTGCAGAGTGTTGTTTTCCACTGCAGCGTGTTCACTCATCCCTGCAGGCTGCGTTTAAAAGCCATTATTCCAGCTAACAGACCGGTCAGCAGGCCTTGGATGTGTTTAGTGATGTGTATTGTCTGGCTCTCTTATGACATTTGGAGTTCATAAATGGACAAAGTGTTCACACTGTTTTATTTTTTGCCTCTGTGTGGGACAGCCGAGGCAGCAGAGGCTGTGATGGTGCAGAGCTGCAGCTGTGAGCAATTCACAATCAGATTGTCAATTGTCTGTGTATGTCACGACAGTGAGTCTGGGGCAGATGACAACCCATACTGCACCCTGCGCATCACCACACACTCTCCTCCTTTGACCACGTGACACTGATTGATGGGTATGTATAGTACACAGTACAGTATTCCTCCTCTGTGGGTGGTAAACTATTGAAAACACCTTTGGGGCTGGAATCAATGAAGGTGTTTCACCATAAGCACATTAACTTGAATGTAAGACAATTCTGAGGTAAGATGGCAGAAATGTGGTAGGCATGAAACTGCAGGTAAAACTGCCCTAAAACATGTTTGAACTTGGTGGGTGAGCTACCTACAGCAGTGTGTTTGTAAGGTGTGACTGCTAGACTGTTGGGTGGCAAGGTTGATAAGCAATAACCTACTATTGCTTATAATAACAACATCAGGCAGGAATATCCCGCTGCCATTTTCTGATCTTATCAGACCTACTGAAGCATAGTGTAATCATCCCTGCTGCTGTGTGGTGATTTTGTAATATTGGACGATGCCAGGGTTGCTGCGCGTCTCATGAGCTGCGGCCAAAAATGACCAACACAAAATGAAGGTGTAAAAAAATTACCATTTTTTCCATAGTGTCAACAAAGACACATATTGAACCACTAGGTTCAACAAAAGGAAAAGCAAAAAAAAAGGTAATCTAATGTAACTTTTCATTCCATTCCTATGAGCAGGGAGGCAGCAGTAAGGTAGTGCAGCTAGAAAAGGATTTGTGAGAAACCTTGTGAGAAAATGTTTATTGCTGCACCATCTTTTAATAGGGCATGTACTTTGCCTAATACACTCATGGTTAAGCCCCAGCACAGCTCAATCAGTCCCCTGTCTTTCTCCCTTTTTACCATCGGCCCAGAGTGGACACGCCAGGATGTGATACTCACATATCAGTATTATTGGTACAATCATGCGCAAAAAGCCCGATCGACCCCGAGCACAAAGCCATCAAGGCAGAATTAAAGCTATTACTGAAATCATATCAGTTCCACAGTGGCTGGTAAAATTCCTTTGTTATGACACATCACAGTCCAATAGGACTTCACTGATTTGTGTGTATTGCAGAGGAATGAATGAGCTGTCCAATTTTGATGCCTTGGGCTGATGACCATCTAAGCTGATCAGTCTGTCCGTGTGTTTTTTTTATCATGAGATTTGAGTTAATACTTTTCCAGGTCCATGTGACCACTTGTCTGAGCCTGCTAGACCAGGTTCTAAGTCTTCATTCTTTCAAATGTTGTTTGATCTCAAGAAAATGTAAATTTTTACTTTTAACTTAACCCCAAAAAGTATGCATTCAGAAGGAGGATATTGCTTTGAAGGACCAGAGGAAGTTTGACAAGACCGGGGGGAATGTTGGCTGCCCATGGCCCGAATCTAAAGAGGTTTATTTGGTTGACTGGCCAACTTCAACCACTGCTACTTCATCCTCAACTTCTCAAAGTGATTATTTTCTTGACTGATCTCTGTTGAAACTTTGATCCAGCCCACTGGACACAGCAGTGCCAACAGGTGTTTGAGAGGATCCACAGGGGGATTGACTCCACTCTGCACCAGATTTATACACTGGACACCGAGCTGGAAACCCTCAGGATAGAAAGTGTGATGAGGTTGTGTTATGATGTGAGTACCCAGTGAGGACACAACATACCAGCAGCATATGATGTTTAAGTTTCTAGGGATAAATAACTACCCTGTTTCCCAGAGTTCCTCAGTGCTAGGAAATTTGAGTCCTTATGATTATGAACAATGATTGTTTTTTTTATTTTGTTTTAATCAACTTGATGTCTACCAAAAACTAAGACTCTTAAAATTATCTTTTCAAATGACTCACAAATATAATCAACAAAAGAAATCTCTCAAATAAACCTAGTTTTACCTGATAAAACACTAACTGAGTGATCGTATCTGTTGTAGGTTGCTTTTTTTTTGTGGAACTAATCCATTTTTCCTTCAACAGTGTTTGGATCCCAAACAGTGGCGCTTCAAAGTTTGTAAATTCTTTAGATTTTTCCATATTGCTGCATAAAAGTGACTTCAAACATCATCAGATTTATACACAAGTCCCAAGGGTAGATATATGAAACGCAATTAAACTAATGATACAAAGATAATATACGTTGTCTGATATTTATTAAGCAAGTGTGTCATGGCTCAGAATATTGGTTGATGCTGATCAGGTGGGAAAGGTTACAAAAACCTCTTAATAGTTTGTGTTGTCTTTAAAAAATGAAAAACACTGCATTTCAATATAAGAATCTTATTCCACCAGTGAAGCATGGTGGTGGAAGTATCATGGTTTGCAGCAGATTCTGAGGGAAAATGTCAGAACATCTATCAATGAACTGAATGTTAAGTGAAAGGGGGTCATACAGCCAAACAACAATCCTAAGCACATAAGTCCTTCTACCAAAGAATAGTTAAAGGGGAATAAAGTGAAAGTCCTCACCTGAATCCGATAGAAATGTTGTGGAACGACCTAAAGTTCATGTCAAGAAACCCACCGACAGCCACCACCATTTATGGAGAAAAATATCAAATTGAAAAGGGTTCAAAACTTTCAACCACCACTGTATGTAATTTTCAGAATCCCCATTTTTGTATTCTAAACCATGTTTTTGTTGCAATGTGTTGAGATGTGCAGACAACGGGTTTTGAGTTTTGTGAAGGTTCTTGCTCCTATTCAACACTCTTCATTGTGGCTAACAGCCTACTGCAAACTGGTAATTGGGTTTGCGAGCAGACTGAGACCCAGGTTAAAGAGTCTCTGTCTTTTCGGATTAAAGTTTGGATCTTTATGGGCTGATCTCCAGCAGGGAAACTGGAGCGGGCCTGTTCAGGTCGAGCTGGGCCGGGTCGGACCACGGCACAGACAACTGGAGTCTGATGGATGGACCCTGACAGCTTGTCTCTGTCAGAGGACTGCTCACTGTCCCTGAGAGTGAATCTCTCGCAGTGTCAGCACGGCCTCGGTCAGTCCTCACTCGCGCAGAGGTGAGCAGAGTGCCTGGAGTGAAAACCCTCATTTGCAGCCGCACAGCATTCACACGCCAAAGATGTTGTTCAAACGTGACCAGAGTATGAGCAGCTCGTACACGCATCCACCGACCTACGCGCACAAAAAAAACAAAACACAAACCAACAACACCAGCCAACTCTAAATGATATCTAACCCTGCTGAGCTCGACTGGTCATTAAAAGCACGAGCAGCACCAAGCGTGGCACAAAGACATGGAACAAGAGACACACATTGCCTCCACACCTTTGGGAAACTCATTAGTCCGGGTAATACAGGCCCAAGCAGACGCCACACTGAATAATTATAGGATTTTGGAGTGCTACAACACTGGGAATGCCACCCGGACACTGGGGGGGGGAGAAATCAATTGAATAGTTGCTTTATCCAGCATCTCCTGAGGGCTAATCAGGCCCTCATAGCTGATGCCTTGCCTATAACTATTCAAACCAAATTCCCAACTCTTCCCACAATCCTACAGAAACAATAGAGTATTCCCATCTGAAACAGTGCGCCCCACAAACAAGTCATTAGAGCAGTAATCCAAACAGAGGTCTCTTTCTTAGTCTCAAACTTTATTCTCTTCTCTCTGTTTTATTAAAATGTCCGGCTTAGACTCCACAACAATAATAACTACTTTTAAATGACTTTGACCTAGGTCCATGTAAGAGGCCAGGGCCGGTCATATGAAGCACATTTAATAGCAGTCATGAGACTCCACCTGCTCCATCTCTTTCATCTCTAGCACGAGGACAAATGTCCCAAACCTGTGAACCAGAAAACAATCACTCACCGGGGGCTTTATCAGCCAATTAATCTCCTTTACCACCACATCTTTAACACAAACGCCTAACCTCCATCCTGTCCAGTCTGTCTGGGACTAGTGGAGGAAGGAAAGTTGAGAGGGCAACATTTTTGTGAAATAATGAACGAGTTCCAATAAAAATCATTTATTAAAGCGAAATAAAAATAAAACACTGAAAAAAAGGCTGCAGTACTTCTTTCTATATGTAAACAAACAGATGTGAAAAAAAACTTATTTTACTCAAAGTATGTAAACACTAAATGAGAGTTCAATTTCATGTAAACAACTTAATTGAAATTTGCATTTTGAACTTCCACCTCTGGCTGAATTTCTTTTCAAACATTAAAAAATAAATGTATTGTTAATTGCTCAATTAGGGATAATCAGTGCTGGTGTGAGTTCCATTAGTTTATGTGTAAATGTTTTCCCACCAATAAAAAACTATGTGTATAAACACATGCAATAGTGTCTGTGTTTCCATCCCTGTGTGACAGAAAGACAAAGTGATGACAAGTTTTACATGAGCTTGTTAGATTTTCCATGTGTCTCCATCTATTATAATCATTCAGGCAGACAAAGGGGCCTTTCGAAGTGGTATTAAATAGCCCAAATTGCACTGTGACAGTGAATCACCTTTGACCCCTCACTTTGGAGGTAATATTGACTTTACTGCTGTCGATATTTGACCGAAGGACTCAGAAGACCCACTTGATTGATCTGATGTGCTGTCCAGGCTCTAATCTATGTGGAAATCCTTCACGGTGCGAAGCATATAAACCACACAGTTAGTGGTGCGTGTGTGTGTGTGTGTGTGTGTGTGTGGGCACACAATCAAACATATGCACTTGGGAGCAGCACATACATATACACACACTTGCATTCAAACTCCTACTTCAACTATTATGTCACAACTCTGATTATAAAAATATGAAGTAAAACACATGTAGGCAGTCAATTGTGTATTGAAGACAATCAAGTTATATTCTATCAAATTAGTCCAATACTGTGTAACTGTGCACTCACCATAAGACAGAAAGCCCCTTATGACCTGAACCATCATATTCTACGATTTAGTGAGATAATAACCATACGCTGGATTATCTGTCCCCAAACTGATCATCAATTACATTGCTCTGATTTGAATTATATGAATGGCCGTGATCAAAGTACCTGGCTGATATATTAACAAGAGTTTAGTCTCGTATCTAAGCTATTGTTTTAACAAATTATAGGTTAAATGATTGTCTACAACCATATATTATATAGCAACATCAAGTATTTATGTCTATACAATTCTGTTTGTCTTTTAAAGACAATAACAGCGATTTTGAATCGTTTACATGCACATGACACCTGGGAGATTTAGCAGCATAGATGTACAGTACAAACCCTGGTTGGTTTACAGCTGAAGGACAGTGGACAATGCACTTCAGGTACTTTTAGACTTATCTTGTTTACTTTTGTTCATTTTCCCTCTTGGCGTGGTTCTTTGGGCAGATGTAAACACAACAATCATACCCAGGTATGGACAAAACAATCGCGCGCACACACAGTTTAGAAGAAGCATCCTCAGTTCAGTCACCAGTTAAGTGTGGAGTGATTCTATAGTGATGCGACCTCGGTCTGAACCAACTACAAAGTGTATTTTGCAAGTCTGAGTTGTTTCAGGTCTGTTTTGCATGCACTATTTAAATATGAATGAGACTAGGTCTAAACCCAGTATATGGCTGGCAGTGTGTGAAAGGCTTGAGGGCTTTTAATGTCATAATGCTGGGAGAAATGACAGCGGTAGGGTGGTCACTGGGCCAGACTCTGGCAGTTAAAGCTCTTTTTTTACAGGTCAGTCTACATCCCTACCCTCATCTATCGACATTAACTCTGGGTATTACATTACATTTCATTTAGCTGACGCTTTTATCCAAAACGACTTACGATAAGTGCATTTCAACCATGAGGGTACAAAACCCAGAACAACAAGAATGGGTAATGACAGAAAGAAGAAGATAGCGGATCTGGATCCCCCGAGATGAGCTGGAGGAAGTTGCAGGTATCAGGGACATCTGGGCTTTTCTGCTTTCCCTAATACCTTCGAGATGAAACGGACAGTCGCGGCATTCGGCCGACTATTTGTGAAACTTTGGTATCTCAGTCACTCAGTGACAGACATTTCCATTTATAGGGTTGGCTCTGCTGTTGCAGTCCAGCCAAAAAGCTAATGTGACTGACGAATGCTTGTCTGGCTGGCTAATATAATGGTGATATGGAGATAGCCAACTATCTCACCCTTCAAATATGTCAGCAAGCTTTTAAAAAGAAATATTTAGCAAAAATACAGATGAAATCTGCTGTGTCTATCTCAGCTGTAACCAGGCCTTTAAGCTGTTTCACTTCTGAAAGCCTTCAGTCAGTTATTTGGTTAGCATCATTAAATTTGTTTCCTGGGTGTACTTTATATTTTAGTGGGTGCATGGTTTAGTGCAGGGGTGTCAAACTCATTTTAGTTAAGGGGCCACATACTGCCCACTTTGATCTCAAGTGGGCCAGACCAGTAAAATCATAGCATAATAACGAAAATATTTCTCTATGTTTAAATCATTGGTGAAGGTTTTTGGATGATAAACCCTATTTTAAGGTCTTTCTACAACAAACTAGAAACATAAAGACCAAAAACTCAGACATCAGCCCACTGTTTATCTGCCTGGGCTCTCCTCTGCAGATTCCCTCGCTTTGTGACGCGTTTGACGTCAAACGCGTCACAAAGCGAGCAGCGAGCGCTGCTGCGTCCGGAGCAGACGTCGCATTTACGCTGTTTTTGAAGCAATTACTGGATTGATTAAAAAAATTACAAAACGTTTGTACTCATAAACCTCCATATTCTCATAGAAATGCAATTTATGTCTTTCTGTAATTTTCACACTTAGCAAAGTCATCCAGCGGGCCGAGCTGGACCCCTGGCGGGCTGGATGCAGTCCACGGGCCGCATGTTTGACACCCCTGGTTTAGTGTGTCCATTTTCTTTATTACGGACCATCTTTGTTTCTTGTTAAGTCACATCATTCATTGATAAGTTGCCCTTTTGCTCTTTGTGTCCTTGCCTGTCAAGTGAGTGTGCTTTCCTATAAATATCAAACTTTTAGCTAAAGGTCAGTCCCTTAAATCTTCAGACATGCCAACCCATGTGTGCAGGAGGGGACATGCATACCCAGAAACACAAAGACATAAAACCAATGGTGTAACAAACAGACACACACACACACACACACACACACACACACACACACACACACACACGTACGTTCCTGTAAGCAAGCAATGCATTTTACAATACTTCCTAAGATGGAAAGACTCCAGCTGAAGTTTGACACAAATGTGACAGCAAGTACTTTTTTAGGATTTAATAATAATTACAAATATTGGCTGCATAAAGTAGCAATATGATGAACAAAGTCTCCTTTTTCCCCTTGTGTATTAGATTGTCTTTGCAGTGTATTAACAGTGTGTGTGTGTTTAACACTGCTTCCCTAATACTCCCCAGTATTCATGTCATGAAAAGTTTCTACTTTCAGTCTTTTTGCTCTCTATTTTCTCTTTGACCTTTGCATTTGTTCACAATTGATGTTCAATTTGCTGGCATTTAGAGCCAAAATGAGTTTCACATTAACCCTTGGTGACCAAGTCATTGAGCAATTGGATCATTTGGGAGCTGTCACTCTCTCAAGGTTGCGGTAGGCCTACCTAATTCTAAGAAGTCCATATATATATTTACATTAAGTTACACGCTCCTCACCTGAGACACAAGCAAAAAAAGTCAATTTTTTTTAGCTAAATTGCTAAATTCTCCGATTGTGTGAGTACAACATTCTTTGGAATTTCCTGACCAACGTCTTTCTGAACAAATATTTTTTAATAAGTCTGCAGAATCATAGGGTAACACTGTTTAGTGCCATTTAGGAGGCACGATGTTGATACCTAACGGTAATTCTTCACCAGCTAAACATAATCCAACGAAGACAACAACTGCAATATTCTGTAAATTGACTTTCTATATTATCACAGACACAGAGGTTTAGAAAGCAACCACAGAAACAATTAAATCAAAGAAGTTAAATTCACCAGACGTCTCCAAACTACATCAACAACAGAGCCAGTCATTGATGGTTGGAGGCTACCATGACCTTAAGAGAAAACCCTGGACTCGCTCCTGCACATGTATGAAAACAGTCACTGACATACATTAACAAACAGGGTGTGCATGCGCAGGCTTCATACTGGAAGCCACACACGAGTTCGGAGGACACAGCGCTCTAATTACCTGAGCCTCTCTTCGAGACCACCTTCACACTCTTGGACAGGGTGATGTACAGCAGGATCAGCAGAGGGCTGGGAGGTCTCATCTTCCCCCCGTCCTCACAGCCTGGAAAGAGATGAGTGAAGGAAATAGAGGAGGGAAGGAGGAGGGAAGGAGGAGGGGAGAGAGAGAAAGAGAGAGCGAGAGAGAGAAAAAGGGCCATCAGTCACTGCCTGCAAATGAGATCAAGTACCTCCTTGTTGCTACTAGACAAGAGTGAGTGTCAGTGTGGAGAGATGTTCTGCAAACA
This sequence comes from Embiotoca jacksoni, assembly GCF_022577435.1. Lineage (NCBI taxonomy): Eukaryota > Metazoa > Chordata > Actinopteri > Embiotocidae > Embiotoca > Embiotoca jacksoni. The sequence goes on from NW_027185340.1 coordinate 5,562,644, forward strand.
CTACAGCAAGCGAGCACACACACATCATTGTGCAAACATTTGCGCACATGCACACGCGCGCGCGTGCGCACACACACACACACACACACACACACACACACACACACACACACACACACACACACACACACACACACACACACACACACACACACACACACACACACACACACACACATCCTCGTACTCCAAGACCAACACACCACTTTCCACATTCCCCTGGGGGGTCTTTCTTGTAATGCTTCTCTTTCATGATTGCAAGTGAGACGAGTTATCATTACAGGGATATATTTCATGAAAAAACATTCACTAAGATGCTGACAAATCAATAAAGAAATAATTACATGTGTAAGAAACACCATTTTTAATTGGCATTTTCATTAAAAAAAAAAAAAGGAGACCTTGAGGGAATTTCAAATTATCACCATGTGACGGACAGAGATGTAACATATATCCCATACCAATAGCCCGTATCAACTCATATATTATATTAATTGATGGAGGTGACTCATTTTCTACTCCTCATCTTCTCTGAGTAAATGACATAATCTAACATGTAGTAATTACCCTCTAATAGCCGGTTCCTGAAATAGAGCTGGGGCTGTCGTATAAATTTGACGTTAAATGAAAAAAGAATGCACTCATCAAAGAAACAGTTTATTAGCTTACACTGCAATACCCTTCGAGATCAACCGTCACCTAACTGCAATAATAAGCTCGACAGACAACACAAGAAACAAGAGAGCGTTAGAGAGGAAATCAGTGAAAGTTTGAAATGGTAGACAAGAAAGCAGCTGTTTTGGTTAGCTTAGCTAGGATATAGAGACAAACTGCAGTCTAACGTTAACAAAGTCCATTTAGATCTTAAGCTCAATAATACAGCGAAGGAGGAGACGAAGGTCTGGCAGAGCCTCACTTTTTATTTTATTTTTTGTCATATGTGCTTTGACTGCTACCCTTTATGCAATTTACAAGATGATATTAAGGGACTTTGAAACTTTCAAGATCTCAATGTGAGATCTCCTGTTAATAGCAGAAGCTTTGGCCAATAGTTAACAACAAGGGTATATTAATTGGAGGGACTCTCACTGGAATAGCAGTGACATTAAATGCTAAGATGACATTTAAAATGAAGTGGGTGTGTGCTCCTTCCAATACATTAGTGGTGCTTTCAACCTACTGGGGTCCACATTTTTCTGTTATTAACTCTTCAGGGTTATGATGTTCTGTGGTACAAACTTTGCCCACCCACCTGCTTTATAAAAGACTTTACACAATTAAAAAAAAATACAGGGGTATCCACACTGTACCAGATCTTTTTTTGGAGGCTTCCTATTATCCTGACAGAAAAAAACATGTGAATTTCCCTTGTGCAAATACTCATGTGATCATGTGAGCAGATGTGATTTTGCCCATCGGAAACATGTGGTTCTGGAACATTTTCATGGTGCTAAGTTCCCACTTAATTTCCCCATGTTATCATACATTGTAATGTGGTAAACATGGGAAACTCATGGGTTTTTTTTCTTTAAGGGTACAGCCTACCACGAGAAAGACTATAGACTCCCTAGTTTTGGGGCCTGATTTCGACTGGTAGGTTCTTTGGACAAACATTAAGGAAGCTCGCAATCCTGACTCCTAACAGATTCCTACTAACTGTATTCACTGGACATATCTAACCTCGCTGAAACTCCACTGCATGAGCGCTGTAGATGGTCTGCTGTGTGGTTTATGCATGACGAAGGCCACTTATGTTCACGATGTTGGACGGTCCAACAATTTTACAGTTCTGGACTGAAGCGGCAGCACGGCTGTCTGACTTGGCATTAGTGACAGTCCTATGGCGACTACGCCCGTCTTATCATTAAGTAATCTGTTGGAACTTAATATCACAAAGCTTAAAAAGCTTCTAAAAATATTACTGTCTTCTCACTCCTTTAACATCAGACACGGGGTCCTTATATTTTTGGATGTTATTTATCTTGTCATGTGTGCCACAGCTGATTTACTAAAAGATCTTTCAGGTCGACTCCTACGCCACACCTTGTGTTCCCATATGTCAGCATTATTACCTATAGTCACCATTCAAAGCGGGCCAAACGGTGGGCACATCAATGTCTTGCCACATTTTGGCCAACTGCCATGATTTCCTATTAATTTTTATTGACAAAAAGGAACACGTCCCTTACCTTAACTCGTGCCTTTCAAAGTGATTAAATAGAAGCACTCAGTTTCCCTCTGTGTCTACATGTCTGTGTGTGTGTGTGTGTGTGTGTGTGTGTGTGTGTGTGTGTGTGTGTGTGTGTGTGTGTTAGGCATATATCATTTTTCTGATTGCATTGATTGAAAGCTGGTAACCAACAGCGACTGTCTCTCCAGTGAGTGTGCGTGGGAGGAAGGTTGGTGCTCTCTTCTCTTTTGGTATTTATTTGCTTTACATTACAAATAATTACATTGCCGTGTGGATTCATGTACGTAAATTCAAATATCATTTGCAATTTGATATACTTATTTGATTAGATTTTTTTTTTTACGGTACGTGCTTGCTGTTTTTTGTGTGAAACTTCTTTCGGTTTGTAAACTCTATGCGTAGTTACAAAAAGTCTGCTAGGTGTGTTCATTTTACACATGGATTAAAGATATAAGATACAATATTTTAATCAGAGATATTAGGTAGACTGTTTACAGTGGGCAGAACCAGGTTAGATATTTCCCCTATTTCCAGTTAGCTTCATAGAGACATGTGAGCGACACCAATCTCCTCATTAAACTCTTGACAAAAAAGTGAACTAACTCATTTCAAACAATTTTGAACTTTAACTTGTCTAACATTTTAAACTTTCGCTAGTTTAATTTTCCAATGTCCTGGTATCAAAAGTTGAGTGGAAATCTATAGCCTTGTTTCATTTTAAGACCGAGAACAACAGAAGGGACGGAGTTGGCACAGTCAAAGCTCTTATACTCTTTACTAAAGTTGTCAGTGTTGCTGAGGAACCAGACAACCTAAAGGCTATAGGAGGAAAGGAGGCAATTCAGCCAGATCCATGTTTCTGTCAATCTAGCTATATATATAAAAAAAAAAGAAAAAAAAAAAAAAGGGGAACAACACAGATAATTAACCCAATGAACCTGAAAGACGACGGGACCCTGGCCTTTGAAGACAGAAACTGAGAGAGACAGAGCCAGGACGAACATTGGAATCTGCAGCGAGTCACGTGGCCTCCAGATTAGCATAACTAATGAAAGGAGCCTCTCTCAGTGTGTGTTTACACGACACTCTCAACTCCTGCTTTAAAAAGGAGCCTTTCTCTCCTCCGCGATCACATTATACTCGGAAACAACTTTCAGTCGATAAAACACCGCTCGACCAATAACATTCTGGCAAATGCCAAAGCTTAAGGATTTGCAGCTTTTTGTACAACTAAAAGGCCTTTCAAAAACATGGCAAAAAAGATGATCAGTTTAAATGTGTGTTTTTGGAGTTCTCAGTCTTCAAGTCCCTCAACTGACATTGATTAAACGTCTGAAAACTCATATCTGTTCATTAAAATTCAAGAAATGTAAAGCCTTAGACTGGTGTAGATGTAGCTCTAACTTTTGCCTCCATTCACTACGAACATATATAGAATGTGCAAATATTCCCCGCTTCTATCTCCACCCACCGCTGGACTGCAGCACGAGGTCAGCAGCTCACCTTCAATTCTGCTCATCAAACACACAAACCTCTGCTTGTTTTTCTGTTTTTCTAGATACTGTATGCGACACGGAGGCAAATGGTAAATTTGGAGTAATTTGGCTACAAACGTTTGAACCAGAAACAGACCCTGAAGAAGAACAACCAGAAAGAAGACGGACCTGGCACCTTTGGTATGTGACATTTGGCTGTCTGTCTGAATCCGTGTCACTGGTAGCGTGTAAAAAAAACACATGGACGTTGTAACATAGGTACAAACTTGACTTTTAATGGATGGGGCATCCAGTGCCCTGGAGGTTAATATGAGCACCATTACCACATCTCATTACCCACTTTTGCAAAACTGTAAACTGTTCAGTCTTGGCAAAATGCAAAAAAAGACAAAATTTCAAAAGTTATCTAAGTTGATTAAATTATAAGTGTTTCAATAAATTCCGAAGTAAAATACCTGTGTCTCTGGGAAGCAGCTGAAAAATCTGTTGTTCTTCCTGTACCAGTGCCGTCATTTGGTGTTTGCAGTGACATTGTTGGTGGCCGGAAGAACTACAGGATGACTGTGCTGATAGTGTAGCCGTGAGGTCACGCTCTAAATGTCAAACAAAAACAAAACTAAACCTTGTTCGCCTCGCTTGTACGGCAACTAGCTACGTTTCCAACCCTGAAAGGTGCATCCCCAAATGTGTGCAGAGGACATTATGAACGAGGAGGATACATTTTACCGTGTTTTGGCTGATTTGAATATTCAGCCGTATTTATTTGAGCTAGATTATAAGGCTGAAGAAGAAAGGCATCAGAGGGAAGCCGGCGCTGCAGCTGAGTTAGCCGTGCAGGAGGATCTGGTCGTTCAGGACCACCCAGAGCTGCTGAGAGAAAACAGCGACTAGTGGTGCATTTGCTCAAATTCCCCTCCGATGCCAACGGAAACAGAATCCTTCTGCTGCAATGAATTTCAGCGTGGGCAGTTTTTGTTGGATACCGACCGAGATAGACATTCGTTTGCTTTACTATGAATAAAAGTTGTCTTCCTCATTTGAACATATGTCTGCTGAAGACCTTCTACAATATGCAGTTAATAAACAGGAAAAGACAACCAGCAGCAGAGAGCCCACGACCAATGCAACCAATGCGACGAATGCAACAATTTGAGCAACAAAGTCGGTGAGTGTTGAGATATACAATAACGTCGGTTTTCTAAATACATTGTGCTGTTTGCGTTTACAATTGGAGCTAATGTTACAGTATATGTTTGGGGCTTGTATCTTCCTGATTAATGACCACCTTTATTACTATCGTTCAGCTGCTTCTCGTTTTTTTGTCGAGTGGGCGCTACAAGGTGAGAGACTTTGCAGGGGAACCAAAGGATTTGGGGGTTTGGCATCAGGAGCTCATGTGCAATGCATCCTGGTACAGTTGGCTCTGCTGGGACAGCTCAATGAGCAGGACAACTCTAAAAAGAGCTTCCTTGGTCCATACAGGTCGCACTGCGGAATCTATTGCTTCAATTGAGTTATCATCAGCAATGAATGGACATCCACATTCATCCACATTAAGAGTTTTCGCTTGAAAAATAACTGAATGATTGGCGAGGGGAGGTAGGGGGGTGAGGGTGGGGGTAGCTGGAGCGTGGAGCTGCACTGCACTTCTCCATCCTCCCGGTCACAGTCTAATTCAGTGGAACAATGTCAGTGACCCTCCTCTGTATCCCAATCATGTCACGCCTTCACAAGCTCAGTGGGCTTTGGCTCCGGCAAGCCATGACATCACCCGGCCTGCCATCCTCACACAGAGAGGGGCATTGTGCACCTCACACGCCCACCACAAACACCCAGCACACCTCGTCTCCCCTCACCTTTTCTTCCCCTTCACCCCCCACCCACCCACCCACCCCTCCCACACACACACACACACTTCTTATTTCCCGAAATATCACCACAAAGAAACTGTAACCGCAACACAAAAGAGCTTTTTCTGACAGTTAAAATCAGAATCCAGGTCAGACCGACCGGCTCTCCAGAACAGACGGCTTGTTGATGGACAGATTGGGACGAAGCATTAACACACATTAGACACCAGTCTGCAAACTCAGGAGGGAGCCTTTCTCAACTGCCCAAGTTTAGTTCCTGTAATAAACGTAGCTATTTGCAGTGACTGAGTGGAGGGCTGTTTTTTTCTTTTCTTACGTCACTCAACTCTCGAAGGTACTTTCATCATTTCCTCATGCTAAGATATGGCTAAACAATGTAGTAATTACCTTTAAGGTTCATTCAAAACCAAAGCAGAGTTCATTTAACTACACAAGACAAATTTCTCTGAGTGTAAGTGGCTCACCTGGCCTTTTCTGAACAGATCTGAATACAGCTAGAACTCAGAGGGCAACGTGGCACAAACACGATTATGTTGAGCTGACTTGACTCAATTAAACGACCCCCCTGTAACCTCTAAAAAGCAAAAAAGTTGGTGACTTTATAAATGTATAAACTGCACAGAAGTATCGAGTAGTACATATATATCTTCATATTCTAATATGACGTTTTAGCCTTGCTAAGGCCCAGCTTTTTTCCCTGAGGCGTCAGGAGCAGGTGTGTTTGAGGAGGCGCACACACACAGAGGCATGGCGTGATATCCACGCTTCAGTGATGCATGAAGCATGCACACATCATCACACACAGTAGCACACATGCTGTTTGCCTGCTGCTTTTTTTTATCAGAAAATGAGGGGCATTGCCTGGCACTGCCTGCTGACTCGCCCCAACAAAGGAATTTACTGTCTGTTTCCATTGTAATGGGACTGCATCTTCCAGGATAGCAGTATCTCTTCCCAAATTCATTTATCATCTCACGCTATTTGTTGCCAGTGCAATCTCTCTGCTGTGTGCATGTGGTGTGTTTATGTGCACTGGACTCTGGGTCATAGTACAATTTTCTTTTTCTCAAGACTTCACAAGACACAGATTCACGCATTACAGGCAGAAAACGAAAACACCTTGGTTTTTAGCTCGGTTACTGCTGATATAGTCTGCAGTTGTGCCATTTTAAGACAGAGAGGGGAAGCTCCGCCATCTTGGCATAGCTAGCTGCGGGTGATTGATCATGTGATTTGGGGATTTAATCCAATTTGAAGGCAGCCTGCACTGGGGTCTCGGGTAAAGTACATATTCATAGCAAGACGTGGCAGGACCAGAAATACAGACATTGCAAATGTACATTTGAACAGAATTTATCAGAAACCTGTGGATGCTACTTTGAAATCGTGTTGCTTGTTGATGTCCACTGGCTTTAAAATATAAATAAGGCCATCTAGTGGTGTTATTACAATAAAGGAATTGCTTCAAGTAAAGTTTGTATTGATAGTGTGTGAAGTTCTGGTTTTCTCAACTCAGAAAAGATTCAACCAATCAGAAGAGAGGGTCACTGATCTCAACACACCTTAAAAACGCAAACCCAAAACAGCCTGCTCCTGGTAGAGTTCTACAGAAAAGCTTAAGAGAGGAGATATAATATATATATTATATAACGATATTAAGGTGGTTTTTAAAACTTTAAATTTGAGAGTTTTATTCATAATCTTGATTTCCCAAAGAAAAGTGTCCAATATGAGACCTTTAAGACATTAGATCTGACTTATTCAGGTGCTGTTGAATAGAAAACACATGTCAAATTGTGCATTTAAACTAACTAATTTAAAGCTGGACTGTTAGAGTTTGAAGTTCGTTAAGACAAGAGCATTAACGACGATGTCTCTAGTCTGTCTCTGCTGAACACAAGGATTGAGGATAATGTAGTTCTCAGAACTAGGTGACTTTTATTTGCCGAGCAGCAAGTACAAGGGATTAAACTCTCTCTGGACACATGAATAGACCAGTAGTGATTTTTGATCAATATTGCATGAGTAATAATCACAGAATATTAAAAGAGAACTCGACAAGTGGAAATATTTTTCTGCGTTGTATTCAGATCCCCTGGTGTCACGAGATAGGAATATGTATATGTGGTATTTGTAAACCATCCTGTATTCTACAAACTACTACATTATGTATGTGCTTTAACAACCACTGACTGTACAGAATAACCTTTGAAGAAACGCTCTGAGGGACATATAAACTGATAACACTGTTATTATTGCGCAGGTTTAACGCTCAAGTCAAAAGCGGCAATTAGTGAGAAAGTTAAAATTATTCAAAAAAGGAAGTAAATCTGTGCGTCACTAACTTTCAATGTTCTTCTCTTAATTTGCAGTTTTAGATACTCAACATCAACGTCACTAAAAATCAAATACGACACCAACACACAGAGTGGCCAGAAATAAAGATGAAGACGACAAGCACAAGCACACACACACATACACAGTCACATACAAGTCAATGAGTCATAGGTGTTTCTGTGTGTCACTGTGTCAAAGAGATTCATGCTGGGAGAGCAAAGTAAACAGCACAGCACACTGCAACTATGCAAACTGTACGTCTACCTGTTCCTTTGTCTGCTCAATGTGGCATCGATGTGTACATGTGTGTTTGCTCTGCTGCTCGCCAGACGTGTCACAGTGTGAGTCAGGCCCCTTGAGTATTATTCTGCTGCAGTAATGCGAATCACTGCCTCAGAATAAAAAACAAAACATAAAGCCTGGTGGTACGCTCAGTGGGCTATGGTTAAAATGCATTTGACCACTTTTGACCATGACCAGCCCTCATTAATCTCCAGAGGCTGGCCATAGGTGGTTAGAGTTAACGAGCAAGGTGCTGGGAGCTGTGACCTGCCTCAGTCCCAACATGCACCTCCTCACTGAGAGATTAATTACCACACCATTCAGAGCCAGTCCGCACCCCCTGCTGTTCTCCCAATTTTGAACATGGACATACCGCACATGCACATAAGGAGCGCATAAAAAGCAACATTGTGTACACAATTAATTAAAAGAGCTTCAAGGCAAACTAAAGCCATTTGCACACGATCGGTCAAGAGCAGAGCAGTGGGTTGTTCAGGTCTGAGTTCAGACACATTCCACCAGCGGTGAAGCATTTTCTTCCAGTTGTTGTTGATTGCTCTCAGCTACGTCCCCCGTGTCCACGCAATTGTCAGCTGTCCAAGGATGACTGGCTGCGGAGATGCTCTCATGCTCCCAGTCAATGCCGCCTTTGATGGAGAGCAGGGGCCAATGCTCTCCTCACCCATTTAGTCAACACAGCCCACTGCGGGTAGCCAGACCACCACTGACATACAGATAGACTAAAAAACACTGTCAAACACAAAACAAACACACATGGATGTGACGAACATATTTAGGTATGCACACACACTGCAACTTTCACATACAATACAATGTAGGTAGTGCCTTCTTTCTTAGATTAGATTTAAATTTGTTCTTTATATTATTTCTGACTATTGATCTAAACTTATTTATTTTACTATTTAACTGAAGTTCCTACAATTGGAATGTGTATGGTTTAATCAAGCAGCAACCCACTGTGGCGTCACTCACTGGTTTGTGAGCTGACATTTTAAACCTGGCGTCTGAAGTGACCATGGAATATAGTGAAAGAGCCATTGCATAACACAATTTGTAAATAATGTTTCAGAAATGTTTTGTTTCTGATTTGTATCCCTATAATATTTATACAACAATGATTTATTAGTTGTGGTGTCAATATACACTACGGGTCATCTTACATACAATGCATAGCTCTGTCTCTCTCCTCGTCTCTTTTCTTTTTCAGTCTCAAACACACTCCCACCACATGAATGTGGGAGGACTGAGGTCAGTCTTTACCATAAAACAAGTGATCCTTTTGTCGTGAATCATGTAGCCAAGCAAAAGAGCTGGATATTTGTTTCAGATTTGCTAAATTGCGTCCTCTCATCGACTTAAGTAAATAAAAATACCACCAAATGGTTATCAATTCATTTAAATAGATTCTTATTTTATCAGGCGTAGAACATAATATCCTTCATTTGCCAAACTGCAGTCTGATATTGACATCTACTGTTAGAGGGCATCCAAGCATTCAATGCAATGCCAACCCACTTGTCTAAATGTGATACTGTTGTTGCAGCAGAATGCATTACGTGTGCACACACACACACACACACACACACACTGCTGAAGGTATCAGGCTCTGAGATTTGTCCCAGAATAATGTCAGTGTGATGGACGTTTTGAGTCAAATTAAATTTTTGTATTCATCAATACATGTTTAGAAATAAACTAAAAGCCTCAGGGGAAACATGATTCTTTGGACTCTAAAACACAATACAGAAGTCGAGGTTTCAACAACATAATATGGGCCCCTTCTAGGATAAACTGTATCTGGAATTGCCAAAGCTTTCCTGAAACCTCTCAATCCTAGATAGAGAAAGAGGGCTGTTATCTGACAGACATACAGCTGCTGTAGAAAAGCACAGTCCCCTGATGAGGAATCAGCAGCCGCTGTTTACAGTGGAAACACACTGCCATATGTTGCAGACTGCACAAAAACTGTGGCAGTGATGAAAAAGTGAAATTTGGCATGCGGTAAATAGCATTGGAAAAAGACGATACATTTACTATATATTCCCCTCCTATAATGCCTGTGGCTGTGAAATATGCTGGATGTGCCTATATTACTGGTGTGTGGAGGGGCATTGCGGTCCATCCTCTCAAACAGACACTTTTTTTTTTTTTTTTTTCCCCTCCTAAAACACAGCTCCCCGAAGACAGGAAATGCTGGCCTGAGCGGTTTTCAGCTACAATGTGCATTTACGCTTTGGTATCCATGACAGAGTCTATCCTATTGTCTAGAGAAGCCATCGTAGTGGCAATGGAGCCTAAATGAGGCCAATAATGGTTCTCTGCTCAGTCCCCAGAGTCTTGCCTGTTTAAAAATCGATTCTCTGCTTGACTAGGGACAAGCTGGGAATAGAGAGAAGTGGAAGAAATGGAGAGGAAAGTGGGGTAAGGGTGGGGGGGTTGGTCTACATAGATTGCCATGTACGTAGCGGAGAGAGAGGGACCACCAAACTATTTTCAAACTGTGGCAGTCGAGGAAGCTGCAGCTGTTGCAGTTTTTTCATTAAGTACTGCTACAGTGTTGGCTAATAAAAGCCATCAGTATGTTTACTGTGTGTGTGAAACAGAGGGCACGAAAACACTTAATTTGCTCGTCAAATAACCGGCTGATGTGTTTGAGGTTGATGCATCGCCATGTTGCAATCAAAATTTGTGGTCAGTGCAGAATGGCAGTGTGCGATTTGAGGCAACACAACCCTGTTGAAATTCACGTACTACACGTGTAAGTGTACTAACATACAGTTCACTACATGTAAGCGCACCAACAGAAATACGCACATTGAGACGGTCATCAGCCGTTCCGGATATTCGATGCCTCCGCAACACAATCTACGTTCCTGGCTGACAGTAATCCACTGGGATACACATGAAGAGGCTCAAACATAATATAAAAAGCAGTCATTATGCAGCACTTGGAAACCGTGGTTTTAACAGAAGCTGGTAGAAACGTAACGAAGCCGTAATTGCACATTATAGAAAAGTGGATGATTGGCCTTGCAAAAGTCTGCAGTCCTTTAGTGCCCTTCTAGTTTCCAATGTGTTCAGCTTGCTAATACTGAATGTTTGTCCTGCTATTTATAAGTAAATAATAAAATGAAAAACACTTGATTATGTAGCTCATTATTTAAACAATATCCTTGAACTGTAAAAATGTAAGGTCATCCCAGCTATATACACACTATCAACCAATAGATGCACATAAAGCTATCTCTAAACAGTTTACACTGTAGAGTACAACACTGTAGTACCGGCACAGTATTTATTCTCTTTGCATTTTAAGTCTATTTGTGCAGAACAGTTTTAAACCAGACCGTCACCCTGTGCATCTCACTGTTTCCTGTACACAAAAGCTTTATGTTTGTTTGTTTAGCTTTTATTATCTTTGTTTAGTAGTATGTCTTCTGGTGCTTCTTGCACTACATGGTGAGAGCTACAACTTAAGTCAAATATGTGTTTATATACCTCACCAATAAACCTAATTTTAATATAAATTTGACAAGGCACTCCAGTTCTCAAAACGCGGCCCATTTTTTAAGTCAGAGAAATTGATTTCCTTGATTGCAACATCTTGTTTTCATTAGCATGTTGCCTGTGATATGATTGACAGAAGGCATGTCTGAAAGTTATAACAGAGAATGCAAACTATGTGTCCATAGTTTTACTTTGTAGAAAAGACTCTGAAAGAAGTGAATCAGGAGGCAAACATTCGGTGGCGTCTCATTTCTCTTCCCAGCTTTCACAATATTTCCATGCGTGCACATTAATATGAAACAGTGATGGAAACTTTGTCTGCAAATGTATGATCGTTCTGATGAAACTTAGCAACAACTCACTCATAGAGATGGATTACTTTTACAAACTCAATACAACCGTAACAATATTTTCCTTGATTTGGATTTTTTTTTTTCTAGAGTTTCAGCAAAATTAGCAAAATTTTGTAAAATAGAGTTATAACAAAAATATCTTGAGTAATGCACCAAACAGTGTGGAGGTGTAACATTAAATATCTATATATAATATCATACATATCATAACTCAAATAAGATATCATCCACCATATCCTTCATCCAATCCAAATAACAAGAATTTACTTTGTTCATGCAAGAGAAGAGACTCAATCACA